>NW_027255484.1:0-66650 GCF_003086295.3 Arachis hypogaea | reverse complement strand
AGATTTATGGTGGTTCAGTAGAAGAAATGGGTTGGGATTGGGTAAGCTCTCTCAGTTCGGGTCGAAACCTGATCTGTTTCACTCAGGACTAGTTTTTAGCCCAAATCTGAACACCAAAAAGACAAGAAAAAGTTGATTATCCACATCTATATTTTCAAGTTTTTTCGTGAAAGTCAAACCGCCACGTGTTATGTTATTACAAGTTCATCACTCTTAGCCACCATAGCCATGGCTTTTCCCAAGCCATTAGAGACGACACCATATATATATACACAATTAAAAACCCCTAGATTTTCTTATCTGCCTCACAACCTCACCCTTGCAACCGCCCCTCCCTCGCTCTCAGTCTCTAGAATCACATATTCACCCACTCTCAATCTCACTCTTACATAATCAAAGCCTCCACTCATCAGCCTCATCTTGTCATCTCCTCAACCTCATATTCGTCGGTATTTTCCTGTTTCTCCTTCTCAAGTCAACCACATTACTCTTATCGTCAATGTTGTTTTGCATCGCACCATTCATCGCCGCTTCCAGCAACGTCGCCGCCTATGAATTGTCGCTGCCTGTAGATTGTCGCGTCTTGGTTGTTTCCTCCTCCATCTCATCTTCTCTGCTCATCTTTTTCTTTTTCTTTTCTATTTTCTTCTTCCAATCTTTCTTCTTATGCAAAGTTTCAATCTTTTCAGTTAATCAAGGATTTGAGACGTTCTCATCTCTTTGGAAGGAAAAGAAAGAAGAATATTTGAGAACAATGAAAATGTTCTATTTTGCATTCTTTTAGTTCTATTTTGTATTTTTGTGAATGTAATATATTTTTATTGTGTATTTAATGTTTATTTTCTTGCCAAATCTAGATCTAGAATGGATAGAAAATAAATCTGATTTAGTTATGGTGTAATCAAATAATATTTTCTCAAGCCTACGAGAGAGGATTGACACCGATAGGGAATGGTTATGGTACCTCGACTGTTAAAAATAGATATTCACTTGCTTGACTGACAAAGAGAAATCTGAGAGAACTTACTCGAAGTGGGTTTCTACTTGCTTGAGAAAAATCCATACGTGTAGCACTCAATCATCGTTTTATCATCCAACATGTTATCTAGTGATTTCATAAAATATGGAATGAATATGTATTGCAAGAGGGTCGGCTCATGATTCAGGCATTCCAATCTTACATGTGTAAGGCAGAAGCTTCCAAAAATGGTTTTCCAAAAATAGGTGATCAAAAGATCGAATCATTATGCGTATCTTGGTGGTCGTTACTTTTGGTGTTATTTCTTTTTGGCTGACTCATCTTCATGTTCTATTGATCAGAAGCATCCAGCAGTGCCGCATTGTCACGTGATCCAAAAAAGGTGGTCCAAGTTGTCAACTGGGTGGCGAAAATACTGCCCAGTTGGTGGGGAGGTACCTACCTTGGGTTTCACACAACCTTCTTAATGAACGTTATGTTTACAATAGAATATGACCAACGCTTTAGAGAAATGATAGTAGTTCTTTGTGGTATGTTTCGAGATTAGAAACCTAGGAACCACTCATCATAAAATAGGCCAAATATGCGGTGGACTGGTGGTAGTGGCTTGAAATAAAATCCGAATCATTTTGATAGAATATGAAACCTTTTTTTATGACATTTTGGTTCCTGAACCAATTTTAAAAATCCTAATCCCCAAATTGACTTCTCTTTCTTCAGACCTTTTGTTTTCTTTTCTTCGTAGCTATTTTGCAGACCTTCTATTCTCTATATTCAAATGGCTAGTAGGAATAACGCAGCTGGGAGCTCAAAAAACCTACGCTTTAATGGAAGCGATGCTCGGAGAACCACAAAAATGGAGCATGTCTTTCTTTATTTAACAGTAATTTCTACTCTAACTCCTTTACCAATTCCATGTACCCCATCTGACATTTCAACCTCTTTTTCAACTTCATCATCAAAAGCTTTTCCTTGCCTTTCATTTTCTGCAATAAGCTTATCCAACTGTACTTCAAGCTTTTGAGACAAGATTTTATAATCAAAATCCTCCTTAATTTTCAACATATTTTCAACTTTTATAGCTTGAAAATAAAATACACAGTAATCTGTCTGCCAAAAAAGCAAACCAAGTCAAATATCAATAATGTTTTTAGTTTCATATAACAGTAATAGTAACATATTAAGAACTTTGATAATAAGTCAATCAGAATCTATGATGAATCGATGATTGAATGAGGAATAAATGATTTCAAATTATTAGAAAAAAACAAATATTAACTAGCCATTAGATAGGATATGCAAATTAAGATAATAATAATAATTTTAACAACAGTAGATAAATGCATTGATAAGAATAAAGGTAGAATCTAAAGTAATCAATTCATTTAAGAGAGGGTTATCTATTTATAAATAAAAAGGATATCAAGTCTAATATCTTCAACAACATTATTAAAACTACAAGTAAAATATAAATTCCTGTATTCTGGGTCCTGGAATGCAACTCAAGGGATGAATATATGCAACTATTAATTTCAGGGACTTCTTTAAGGCTTGAATATAATTTCAAGGACCACTTTGAGACTTAACTCTTAGGAAAATAGTTGCTTTAAATCATTGTTTACCTACTAGCCCATGCCTCTACTTACCTAATTGTTCTTTACATTTCACTACTTTACTTTATTGGTGTAGTTATGTATCTCTTTTTGTTCCAATCGACATCTTTGATTCTAAAATAGAGCCATATACTATACATTCAAAAGAAATGACTATGTTATCTCAAGGTGGTTTTATTTGCGGATGTTTGTGTAGAACAAAGTTGTTCTTCAGAAAGGGTATTAAATTGACTTATCACTAGTGTTAGAAAAAACACAAAAGCCCATCATCATAAGAGAGCATTTGGTTGTTGTCTTTGTCTCTCTGAGATATGGACACGGTGACACATGTTCTCTGTTTGGTTCAATGAGATACAATTTTTAGATAGATATGGAAGGACACAAATAGAGACAAAGACACAAAACTTGTTTCCATCCAAATAGTTGAGTTACTGAGACATAATTTATGAGACACTAATATTTCACACTTTACACTTATTTAATTTTCAAATTTCCAAAATTTTATACTCTCATTCTCCTAAACTTATCTCCCTCCTACTAGCATCTTCCACCTCTCTCCAACTCCTTATTCTATTTTCCGTGGCTCATCATTCCTTCCTCCATCCTCCATCTTTCCTCCGCCACTATCTTCGCCTCCATAACTATTCCTTAACACCCTGTTATCCTAAGCCTTACCTCTAGCCATAAAGCAAAGGATAGCAAAGTGTCACGACAGTTCTAAAGCTTACAATATATAATATATATTCAAGAATTTATATAACTAGAAGCTCGATGAAGGAATAACAGCTCAAAGTCGCATAAAGTGGAATTACAAAATGCGAAGCGTTCATACACGATAACTAAAATG
Organism: Arachis hypogaea; assembly: GCF_003086295.3. Taxonomy (NCBI): domain Eukaryota; kingdom Viridiplantae; phylum Streptophyta; class Magnoliopsida; order Fabales; family Fabaceae; genus Arachis; species Arachis hypogaea. The sequence goes on along the minus strand of NW_027255484.1, from coordinate 63,211 downwards.
CGTAGGCACAGATAGAACAAGATATAATATATATATATAACCTTGTAGATAACTCCAGGATACACAAGGTAGTACTTAATTTAAACAAGACATATATATAAGTGTGAAATACCAAAAAGAGTTTTGAAGTTTAACTGAATACAACAGAGTTTTGAAGTTTAAAACAACTTATACAACTTATCTCTCAAATCAAGCCTCTAAGGCCATAAAGTCTAAAATAAAAATGTGAGAGAAAGTACTCCAACAAACTAATCAAAATATCATAATAGATCATAAGATCCTCTGCTCCGTCACAATCTCGCAACTCACCGAGGTGGGTTATGACCTGCATCTGAAAAACAACAACAACATATGGTATGAGAACCAGAGGTTCTCAATATGTAACAGTTCCCGATATATAAGATGTAAGGTTTCGGGATACCAAAGGCAATCCTAGAACTTCACACCAATACAAATATTCAAGCTTAGAATAAATAAATAACTCAAACCATAAACAGGGTATTCTATCTTAAGAAATTTCTAACTAACATAGCACTGCTGTCCCACAGCCTTCGCCAGCCTAACCTCCTTGCGATCCCATTGCCACCTCCTACCAAGTCTCCTAAATCCCAGCAGGAAAACACAAGTAATGTAGACAAGTAAAGCACAAGTAGAGTACATGTACAACAAATAGAACAATTAGCAAGTAACATGTGATTCATTTAGGCATAATAGAAATTAAGCAAAGCACACACACATGTAGAAGATGTATATAATGAATGCCTTTTCTATTGGCTCGTGATATCACTTGTTAGTCCATAAATGCCAACCCGACACATCCTCCTGAATGTAGCCTTCCTGCCACACCCAGAGATATAGGCTCTGCACACTCATGCAGTAGGAAAATCTGCCACACCGGAGATATAGGCTCCACACACTCATGTAGTAGGGAGTCTGCTACGCCAATGATATAAGCTCTACACACTCATGCAGCAAGGAAGGAAACAACAAAAACTGTCTCATCATAAATCATTCCTAAGATATAGTGTTGAACACACTCTTGCAGCAGAAAAACTGCCACGCCATGGACATAGACCCTGCACACTCCCATATAATCCAATAATTTCATCATTCCTTTCCAAGTTCTTAACTCATCATAACCATCACTGGTTTCCAACTTCTCAAATTCATCATAAGTATTTCCATTCCTCAAAAATCTCTTCAACCATGTACTTCGCAACTCAGCATTCACCAACATGACTCATCAATAATCATCATCTAACAACATATATATCATCACATTCAACTCATTCAACCTCCATCCAAATCATCATCAAGCATAACATTTATATACAACTAATCATACAATCACATCATTCAAACCTATCTTAAGGTCAACTAGCCTAAGGTTCACGAAACATTACATATTACATAAAGAAAATCGAAACCATACCTTGGCTGATTCCCACGCAACTCAAAACACCAAGCAAAACCACTAAGCATCACTCCAACAAACTCTAAAACTCAATCTAACATCATACAACATATCCCATCAAACCTAGGGTTTACGAAAATAACTAAACACAAGTGTTTAGTGAAATATTACCTTACTCAATGATATTAGGGTTAAAATTCAACAATATTCCAATGCTAGATCACCCCTAAACAAACAAAATCACAAAACTTACTCAAAAACCAAACCTAAAAATGCAGAATTATTAGGGCTGGAAACTGGAGGTTGAGTTTGGAGTTCTTACATACAAATTTTCATTATAAATGATGGGCTCGACAAGAGTTTTGCGTGGTCGCGAACGACTCATCAATCGGAGCTCTGTAGCTCAAGTTATGATCAAAACAAGGTTTGGGTGAATAGTAAAACCCCAAACCCTTCTCTTCTCTCTTCTAACCGTCCCTCTCTCTCTCTCTCTCTCTCTCTCTCTCTCTCTCTCTCTCTCTCTCTCTCTTCTTAAAAATGAGGTTGAATGCCTCTTAGTTAGGGTATTTATATGTTGGACTTGGGCCCGGTCCAACCCGCTAACTATTTTTGGTCCGTTTGTCCCATTTTGGGCCAAAATCTTTAAGATTAGTGCCCGATTTTCGATTCTAAATTATTTTTGTTCTTTCAAAACAATAAATTCAATTTTTCAAAATTTTATTTTTTAAAATACATGGTACCGGACAGACTAGAGCTGGTACTAGTACGTATTTTTATAAAAAGTTTTCCACGAAAGATATATTTTCCCACTCAGAAAAATGAATTGAATTTAAAATTTACCTTTTTATTTTCAAAATATCGTTTCTATATTTTCAAATCTTTTTCGGGTAGTATAAAATTATTTTATTAAAACGGTTATTCTGGTTCTTACAGTTCCCTCCGAAACCGCCAGTGCCACCACCGCTGTCATGTCCTCCTCTCTTTGTCCTCCCCTTCACTCTCTACCGTCCACTGCCGCCTTTCTTCCTTTTCCTCTTCTCGTTGCCCTCTCTCCTACTCTTCCTCTTCGCCCATCGTATTTTGATTACCCTCTCTTCTCGATGATTTCAAAGAGTTGAGTGTGGGGTACTACAAGCATCTGCCACTTCGGATGACGAAGGACAACAGAGACACAGTGGAGGTGGAGGTGAAGGTGTATTTCGAGTACATATGATTTGGGGAAGGACTATGGAGAAGAAGGGTTGTAACACCCTAATATTCAAATCCTTATACTTGAGTCATAAGTTAATGATAATAAGGTGGTATGACTCTCAAGGGGATTTTTAATACATAATTTATAAGTATAAATGAAAGGAGTAAATATAAAATCGCAAATTCGTGACACTCACGCATCGACAACTAAAGATAAAGCATGAAGTTGAAAGTGATATACAGCTAAAGGCATTAAGGAGAATAAGAAAAGGACAGTATATAGATATCTAACATAAGTTAATAGCCACTAGTCGTGACCCACTAAGTTTAGGTCGGCTAGGGTATAGTATAACAGTAGTTGACAACAGTATCTCCTAATCTCTCCCAAAAGAAACATAAAAAGTCTCTATAGGCAAGTTCAAAAGAGTTTAATACATAATATAGGCTTTTTAAAATAAAGGTGGGGAGATTTTAAGCAAAATATAAAGTAGAGAATATAAAGATCTTCGCCGTCTCTCAGATGAACCACAACTCACTTCTGAGCACCTGAACTTGTATCTGAAAAACAAGAGATATATATACGGAATGAGAACCCCCGACCCATGGGTTCCCAGTACGGTAAAAGTGCCAAATAAATACAATGCATTGTAATAAAAACTCACTAAGCATCCTAAACTTTCTTTCACCAATTTTCATCCTATGTTCTCGCTAATCCATAAATAGGCAACTATCGTAAGGGAATGCTAAATCTAATTCATCTTTCTCATGCTTCCTAACTTTTTAACTCTCCAACAAATCAGAATTAAAATCATAAACAAAATCATCACCAGTTTTTCAGTCTCAGCAATTCTATATCAATACTTCATATCTTCACTTGGAGCAAGTGAAATCACTTCACTGCGTCCACCCAGGGAGCTCAAATTATCTCATTTTCTACCTGGAGCAGTGAAATCACTCCACTGTGTCTACCCAAGGAACTCAAATTACCTCATTCAATAATAATCAGTATAAATTAATCATATCATTACTCTATCTCAACAAGAACAGCCCTCAGCGTCAATCGACACCAGTATGAGGAACCTCTCAGTTGTACAAACACAAGCAATACAGACAAGTAATACACAATAAAGTATAAGTAGAACAAGTAGCACATAATCAGGTAGCATAGCATATATGATATATCAATAAACAAATAGGCAAACCCAAACAATTCAAACATATGCAAATGATGTATGCCTACCCTATGACTGATGATATCATCTGTCGGTTATATGGCCAACCCGACACGTCTTGGTAGCTAACCATGGACAAAAACACCCATGCGGAGAAGGTGGGCTTCAGCTACAACCCCTTTGCTACTACTCATTAAACATAGAGCCAGTGAAATAACCACTACTGCGACTACTACCCAGGCGGGTGTTTAAAAGCTCAACCTGGAGCGAGTGGAATCACCACTACTGTCGCTACTACCCAGTCGTCACAATCTGTGACCTGGAGCAAGTGGAACGAACCACAACCCTTGCTATTGCCCAGGATCTCAAAACATACATTCATTCAGTTTAAAATCAATCATCATTGTTATCAAATCTCAAACATTAACCAGGAGCAAGAGGAACGAACCACAACCCTTGCTACTACCCAGGTATCACAAATACACATTCATTCATTATCACTCTTCATTATTACCAATTTTCAAACAATGACCCGGAGCAAGCGGGATAAACCACGATCTTTGCTACTACCCAGGTATCACAGACATACATTCATTCAAAACTCCATAATTAAACTCATTTATTATAATTCTCCTTCCCCATCTCATATTCAGAGCAAATGGACAACGCCACTGCCTACTACCCGGGGTCACACGTTACATTCATTTTCAAACCATCATTTCTGCACTTCCTCAATCACGATTCATTACTCCAAGTCTTTCTTCATCAACAAGTTATCACATTTCCTAGCTTCTTCTCATTACTAGGCATACTATAAAAATTTAGGACTTAAAGGATGAAAATGGAGGCTTAGAAGTCTGAGATTCGGCTTTAAAAACTCAAAAATCAATTTTTGCTGAAAACGGGGTCACGCGTGCGAGTCGCCTACGCGCACGCTTGGGAAGTAGAGAGGTAGCGTGACGCGTTCGCGTCAGTTATGCGTATGCGTGGATGCGTTTTGTGCTCCTCACACAAAGTCGGCACGCTACCATCACAACTCTCTGGAATTTATACCATGCACCTGCATCAATACAGTGATGCATAAGAGTCAGCCAGGTGCACGCATGAGAGAGTAAAAATCGTGAGTGACGCGTGTGCATTGGCCATGCGTGCGCGTCAGAGTACGTTTTACCAAAAATTTTACTAAGTTTAAAAAGCTGCAAGATTACATTTTCAAACCCCAAACTTCTGACGGGAAAAACTTTTTCGTTTCAAATCATTTTCTACCCGTTCTTCGAACGACATAAACATCTCGGATCCAATTTTATTTCTGAATAAGTTTGATACAAATCGGGAATTTGGAGACCAAGTTATGTTCTGTCAAAGTAGACCGAAATCATAACTTTCATAAAAACCAACAAAAACTAAATTTTCAACACAAACCAATTTCAAACCTTTTCAAAACCAACCAAAACTTACCAAAATCAACCTCAAGCCTCCTCAACTCATATTTTTAACATTCTCATTAAATTCACATTCCACCAATCCACCATTTTTACCATCTCAATCAAATAACTCAATTTTAAACAAAATACTATATCATATCTTTCATTCCACATCCCAAGTTCCAACAACCAATTCCATCAACCCCCAATACATATAAATCCATATCATTGTATACAACTCACATACATTATCAACAAAGACATTAATTCCTCCCTCAAAACCAATAACCACATAGTCCATACAATCCATTGTAACCAAATAACAACAATCACGATTCCATTCAATCTCATATGACGTCACACAATACACACATCACTTACCTTCCTTACCTCTTTCTGGCATCCGGCCCAAGATTCACGGCCTTCGGCCCCAAATTCACAATTTAAATGTATATTTCACAAACTAATATTTATTATCCAATTCATCAAATTTTCAACACACCAAACATACAAATTCACACAATTCTCAACCCAATCATTAATTTACATTACATATCAACTATACATATTAGTACCAACTATTTACACAATCCAAAATTAATGCTAGGGGCATCTAGCCTAGGAATTCTCATCACACCACACGGTACTTAAATGAAACTTAAACTGTACCTCTTGTAGCCAAAATAATTGAGCTTCTTCTTAGAAGTCTCCACCAACTCTTAGCTCCAAGCATCACCAAGGCCCCACAAGCAATATCAATCTTCCAATTGTGCACCAAAATCAACCAATACTCTAACATAACCAATTTCACACTTATAATCAACCTAGGGTTCATGAAAATGATAAAGCATAAGGTTGGAGGATTTTTTATCTTATCCTACTGAAGTTTGTGATGAATATCACCCATGGCTCATACTAGAGCACTCCTAAACAAACAAAATCACAAGATTTCCTCAAAATCCAAATTAAATTCGAATTTAAAGAGAAAAATAAAATTTGGGTAGAGGACAGTGGAATACTCACCACAAAATTTAGATAGAATTGTAGAGGATGAGAAGAGCGATGTGTAGTCGTAAACGGCTCGTCAATCGGAGTTTCGGAGAGAAAGTTATGGTGATTTGAAGTTTGGAAAGCTAGGTTTTCTTTCTCTCTTCTCTCTATCCGCCCCCTCTCTCATTCTCTAGGGTAAATGAGCTGAAATATTCATAACTAATATTTATATATGTTGTGTCTTGGGTCCACTTAGGCCTGGTTTACTTGTTTTAGTCTGTTGGCCTAATTTTGGGCCAAAACCTTTAAGATTAGAGTTTTAAATCGTATTTTAAATATTTCTAGCTTCCCAAATTAAAATTTCTCATTTTCTAACCTTATTTACTTATAATTAATTTATTCAGCTGCAGTACCAGATAGATCTCAGCCGATATTGTCGGTCAAATTTTCAATGTGCATTTTTATTCAGAAAACTATGTTTTCCGACTCAGAAAAATTTACTGAGTCCACATATCATATTTAAATTATCAAATTCTGATTGCTAAATTTTCTAATCATATTCGCTCTTATTTAATTTATTATTTAATTAATTATGGTTTGACTGAATTTTACAAGAGTGAGGTGGCACTGAAAGAGATCTCTATCTGTTTCCATTATTTTCTTTAATAAAAAAAATAAAAATTATTGAATTGATTTTTGAAAGAGATCTTGTTGGTAATAATAATTTGAGTTGATGTTTAATTATTTATTTATCTTTTGATTGGATAATTTATTTTTGGTTATGAATGATGGAGTAGAAAAATAGGTGGTGGTAGAAAAAAAGTTTGAGTGATGATAGTAAAAATAGAAGATGAGGATATTATAAATTTTTTAAGATTTTGTGTGTTTTATGTATTTGTTTTGCCAAACATAAAATATGTATATATATTTTGCATTTATGTTTTCTTAATTTATATATCAATGTCTATGTTTCAGTGTATATACTAATGCAACAGAGTCTATGGGTAGTATATGCAAATTTAAAATCAACATGATAGAAAGTTAGAAACAGCCTACCATAATAGTATTCGATTGATCATGATGGAATTTATAATAGGATAAATCGAAAATAAGTAGCTATTTAGGTATTACCGAGATAAATTTTGAGAGAAATAGATAGTATAAATAAAAGATTATATAATTATAATAAGAAAATAGTAAAATCGTGATGAATTTTTTGTTTATTAGGAATTTTTTTTTGCTTAAAGTAAAGAGAATTCAGAATTGTGTTCTTAATTAGTCATACTATTTCTCCTATGACTAATTTTCATATAAACATCATTAAACACTTAAAGTCAACAATGTAATGTTTTTCATTTGTGACATTTTCTGATCTCTTTTTCTTTTATGTAGGTGTTGGCTTTACAAGCCGAACTCTCATTCTTACAAAATCATCTTGCTACAATGGAGATACGACAACCGCCACCAATTCCTCCAACGCAAGGAGTGCCGACATCACCTATTTTCTCAGTTGCAGATTTACCAACGGTTGTGGGTGTTGCCCCCACCACCTTATCAATGCCGGCCACTTTTGATCCATCTTCCCACTTTGATCCAGCAACTTGGGCTATGTATCAACGGGTCATGATGGACCCACGGCAATACATGGCTGTTTCAAGCCCAATAGGCCCAACTGCTAGTGGTGATGTTGATCTCCAAACAGTTGCATGTGAGCTCATCAATAGGCACGTGCCTCTGCAAGCACCACCTCAGACTTCTGGTTCCAATGCTGCATCGACGTCAGCTCCATCACTTAGTTCTTCTAAGTGATCAAAAACATATTTACATCTTTGAACTTTAAGCAACTGATCTTTAATTTTCGTCTCGTTAATCATAGATAGTTATGGAGGAATGTTTGAGTTTTCTTATTAGTTTCGTTGAGAAAATAAAATCATAGTTATTGTATCGATAGTATATCATTATTCTTAGCCCTTCCTTCTTTAGTTTTTTCTGTAAAAACACTGGGCAGTGAACTTATTAGTTATTAATACATATGTGAAATATTTTTAAGGTGTAAAATTTTAATTTTCTTTTAAGTGGAAACTCAAATAAAAATGCCTTGAATTGTTTTAAGTGAAGATACAAATTTAATATTCACAAATATTATATTATTAATTTACCCGAAAAATAATTTGTTTATCTTATAAAAACGATTACCGACTTTTTTTCCAATGCTAATATTTAAATTTATATTATCATGTGAATACAACTTTAGATACAAAATATGGCTCCCAAAATCAACATAGAAGAAATCGTTATTCCATTTATTTATACATAATAAATAAAAGAAATAAACTTGTTTTTATGACAAATTCAACACACACAGAGCAAAAGTATTTAATAAACATAAACTGATAAGTGAAGGGAGAAAAAAGAGGAAAGAAAATAGGAAGAAAAATTATTATTTTTAATATTTGATTTAAGAAAAAAAGTCATAAAAGAATAGGCAAATAATATAAAAGAGATCGTGGGAATAACTGTATTTTAATCTCCTTTTATGTTAGATGAAAAAGTGATAGAAAATTTGTTATATTATTTTGTTTTAATATTATTTTTTTAAAATATTTTATAATATAAAAGTAAAATTATTTTTTATAATATGTTTTTATTAACTAAATATATCAAAAAATAAAAATTTACTTAATTTTTTTCTCTTTATTTTTTTATTTATTTATTTTCTTTCAACCAAATAAAACTTAAGTATAAAAAGTATTATAATATTAACATGTGTGACTACAACGAAAATAAAAAGAAAACATTAATAATTCGATCTTGAGAATCCTGATTGAAACGCAAAGGTAGAATTTTCAACAAGTGTGTTCGAAATAAATACAAAATATATTAATAATTTGATCTAGTATAATTTTATTTTATAAGAATAAATACTATTTAATTCCTAGAATTTGGAATAAAAATTAAAATTGTTTCTAACTTTTTTTTCGTTCAAAATAGTCTTTAGCATTATGTTTAATATTAAACTATGTTTTTAAACACAATAATTTTTAAATGATAGAAATACCTCTTTGTTTAGTTTCCATTGCATCACATCGACGACCACATCACTACTTCAATTTCCATGGTCATCACCATGAGTAATAGCATACTTCAAAATTTTCAAATTCAACAACAACAACAAATAACTTCTCTTTCAAATTCAACAACAAAAAAAAAGGACAGAGAGAGCATCATCCGTTTCTCAGCAAAGAAGAATCGAAAAAGCTTCTCATTAGTCTTTCACTGGTGGTGGCAACTGTGTGGTAGTAATAACAATAAATGTGGATGGACGGCAAAAGAGTAACATATCACAGCAATAGTGGCACTGCACAGAAAAGTACAAGGGACAACATAGAAACAACAATTTCACGCATTGAACCCTAAATTTTGCTTTCCTTTTCAAATTTTAATTTTCATTTGGTTGTAGAATTCAAGAGAAAAGGACAATATCCTTTTTAATTTGACTTCTTCTAGTTGTCTTTTTTATTTTTTCTCCTTCTTCAACCTATTTTTCTTGTTCATGTAAAATTTTATCATTTTTTGGTCTTTGTTGTGTGTGAATTCTTGTAACCTTGAAATTTTTGTTACGAAAGAGTTGACCTGTTGGATTTCACTTTTGATTTGGGTGACTGTGTATTTCTCAATTTTAGAATATTATATATGTAATTAGTTGTTAAATGTTATTTGAAATCATTATTTATTTTTGAAAAAGTATAATGGCCAACACACCTACCAGTCAACATAAAAATTTCTTTAAAAATTAATTTTGAAATTTTTTAAAAATCAGACTTCGAATAATTAGAATTAGGCCATGTAACCTCCTCGAAACGCAGGGATATTCTCACATCAACCTTCCTTCCCATGCGTCAACCTTTAGTTGCGCAGACCCCCTTTGCTAACACTGCATCTCTGCCGCCGCTGGAGGGAGTTCTCGTGCGAGTTACACCTGCATTCCTTCACGTCGTCGTTGGGAGTTTTGCGCGAGTGGCAGGATCATCCCCTTACATCACACTCCTCCATCGCACCACCATCGGTCTTTCTTCATCTTCTTTCAATATAATTTAAATATTTTTCAATATAATTTGGATGTTTTTTTTTTGGTATATTATAGATGTTATTTTCCATGTAAAGTAGATACTTTTTTTTGATATAATTTGAATATTCTTTTAGTATAAATATATGTGTAGTTTAATTTATTTTTAATGTGTATTTGTATTCTAACATGTATTTTGTATTTGTGGCTGATTTTGATATACACGTAGCATAACTCTTAACAAAATAAAGATCAAATTATTATTATTATTATAAGAAATTAATTAATCCGACATAAAAATTGTTATTGGTAAATTTGGGATATGTATTATGCGATTTCAGAATGAATATCAGCATAAATTATTGTATATTACACATTTAAATGTGGCATGAATCTTATTTGGTAGAGTTAACGTTGTCCATCCTCGAGTTACATGAGATGGCTCTTTAACTGTAGATCAAAATTTCTTTTCCACAAAAATTGAGTTGGGTTTATAAGATACAAAGTCATCCATGTGAAGCTCTTACATAAAAGAAACGCACTACATATACCAGACTTTTATGTTATAAATTATTTGTTTAAACTTTAAACTTTGGAAAATGATGATTTATATCATGTATGTCTTTCTTATAATAATTTTCTTTTGAATAAAGTTATATAATTCAAATTTATTACGTTATAAATTAACACACTTGTGCTTATGATTTTGAAAAGTTTGGATGTTCTAAATGTACATAAAAAATCATTTACTAAATTAGTTATCGGTATAAAATACTATTAAAATATGAAATAATAATAAAATAAATTAAATAATATATATATTTATATACAAATATCTAATATTAATTTAATAATTAATTTTTATGTGTACATAGTATTTTGTTTGAAGATACTTAAAAAATATTTTTTAAAATTAACTTGTGTTTATTATAACTAAAAAGTCAATATAATCTTATATATTAATAAATATTTAGATTCACTCTTAATTAAATTATTGATGTAAAATTTTATTTGCAATTAAATTTTATATTTATGTCTATTATAATTATTTTAAATTTTAAAATCATTTTTTTAAATACATTATTGTTGTTTGTATATATTTATTGAAAGTTATTTTTAATTTACCAAATATAAATATTACTATTTTAATTTTTTTAAATAAACTTTAATCAACCTGTTACAAAAAATAAAAAATTTATCAAATTAAACCTAAGACTTATTGCAAGTTTGGCACATAGACATCATCTCTCATAAGGAGACCTTAATTAAGTGAAACTCTCTAATAATTAATAACGAAGAGAGAATAATAAAAAATATAAAGGGGAAAAAAGTTTATGAGAGTATAATATTGGTGAGTATCAAATAGCTATTACTATACAAAATTCAAATTCATAGTTTCATTTTTTTTCTTCATACAATATAATTAGGTGAAAATTCAGGTACAGTTAACTTCATATAAAGTTAATAACTAAAATTTATTAAATAATTTAACAAATTTGACTTAATTATCTTCTAACAACTGTCACCTATCAATTTTATACAAGGTTAATTATACTTGAATTTTCATCTATAATCATGTTACAATCAATTATCTAAGTGTCTTTCTTGTATAAAGATCTTGGCTTATATAACGATTCTTGCATATTGATTGTTATGATAGGAGCTTCTTCTATGATACATGTTGTTAAACTTGCTTATGCTACTTACGAGTATTAGTTAAGAATAATAATTTTCCTGATAAAGTGGGTATCCACAAAGATTTACCCGTTAATGGATGGATTTGAAGAGTATTTTCTACTCATGGAAACAAAGAACGGATATCCAATTAATAGACAGGGTAGATAAGGCAGGAGAAGAAGTATCCTCCCTGTGGATACCCATTTAATACACATTAGTATAAAATTACTATAATATCTCCAATATATATATATATATAGAGGGTTACCTGAAACTGTAGGTCGATCTCGGTCGAGATCTTCTGTGTTGGTCGGAGCCGACGTGTCCGGCAGGTGTATAGCTGCCGGAGCTGGTGTGTCCGACTTGTGGAACTGAGAGTGCTGCTGATCCTTTATCACCGAAGGGTGAGGGGTACCTGCATGGGACTCCAATGCTTAAGTTAGCAAGGGTATTAAGCAGGTATTGAGTAGAATCAGAGTATGAGTTATACCTGGGTGCTCCAGTGTATTTATAATGGTGAGATGTGGCCTTCTGTGGATAAGATAAGTTAGTTATCTTATCTTATCTTTATCTTATCTTTAAGTGAAGTCATCTTATTTTTAAGGGAACCGCCCTTCTCTCTGTAGGCTTGGGCTACCTTGGGATTTGGGGCGTGTTCCTCTATTTGGGCCCTTCTTTGGGCTTTCCTGGGGACTTGGCCAAGCTCTTTAAGAAGAGGTCGGATTGTCCTGACCTGAAAAGGTCGGTCGTTTTGTCTGTAGAACATCCTGGGTCGGACAACTCGACCCAGGATATGAACAGTGCCCCTGCTTGAGCTCGGTTTTCCTTTTGAGATCGAGTCCTTTACTTCGGTCTTTCTTTGGTGAAGCCGAACTCAAGCATTTTGTCGACTCCTTTGCAGCAGCTTTGAATGTAGAACGTTTCTTCTAAAAGATGCGCGCTTTTATATCGGCGCTTTTTTGGGAACGTGCGAGGGTTTAATGCCCTCTTTAATTTGAGCATTAATTGCCCCGTTTCCTTTTGGCTCTTTATTTCGATTTTGAAAACCCAGAAACGGTTTCTCTCCTTTTGCCCTTTCCATAGCTTCTTTTCTCCGCTCTCTCCACTCTCTGTTTTTTGTTTGCGCTTCTGCTTTCTTTGTGTTGCAGCGTCGTTTGGCGTTTCTAGAGCCTTAGGTCTTGCGTTTCTTCCTGCAACATTGCTCTTGTTCGTGTTCTTTATGAGAAGGCATTTCCAGATTTCGTCTTCCATCTTCAGTTTCTTTGAAGCTCGCTACTCTTTCTAGGTTGGTACTAGCTTTCTTGCTTCTTTCGTAGCTTCGTCTTTAGTTTTTTGGTGAAGTTCTGATTTTGCATGTTTGAAAGTTTGAATCTTTTCATGGTCTTGTATTTTCTTGTCGTTGTAACATGCTTTTCCTATCTTTCTCTTATGGATTTTCTTGGCATTTCTATCGAGGCCTTCTAGGGTTTTACTGTTGCTTCTGGTTGTTTTCTGTCTGATACTGATAGAAAATCTGCATCTGTTTCTCACTTTTGGAGATTGCTTTTTGTATGATCTTGAAAAAGGTTGTATTTTTAATGGTCTCTGCTTGGCGTGCTTGATGTTTGGGAATGCTTTTTGCTTGGTAAACTGTAATGACTTTTTGTGTTTTTCTTTGAAAAATGTTTGTTATTGAATTCTTTCTGAGAAATGCTGGGGTGCAAGCTGTAGATCTTGCCTGAAAACCTTGCTTTGTTACTGCCTCCAAAGAATGCCCCAGGACTTTGGTTTGAGTCTTGGGGTTTTCCTTTTCTTGTTTCTTCGCCTGTATCGTATTGACCGAGTTGTTTTCTCCCTTTGTTCGGGATGTTTTTAGTAACCCCATCTTCTTTTCTTACTTGTAGGATTAGTTGGCCTCATGTCTTCTCGCAATAACGTTGTAGAGATGTCTTCCAGAGTTTCCGAGGGAATGTTTAATTGGCTGGACTCCCTTGTTTTGTTTTGTGTTTCTGTTGTGGATGCTGAATTTTGCACAGAGCTGAGGAAGCGCCATAGGATTTGTGGTAACAATGCTCGTGAGGAGGATTACGAGCTTGTTGCTCCTGATTCTGATGAGAGAGTTTGTTTTCCGACTTCCATTGAGAGGGAGCGTCCCTTCTTCTATGCCTATGAATACTTCTTCAGCCAGTTGAACGTTACTTTTCCTTTTACTGCTTTTGAGACCGACCTGTTGTGGTCGTGTAATATTGCTCCATCCCAACTTCACCCTAATTCCTGGGGTTTTATTAAAATTTTTCAACTTCTCTGTCGTGAATTAGATGTAACACCTTCCCAGACTCTTTTCCTTTATTTGTTTGTTTTCGCCAAGCCTGGCGGTTCTTCAGAAAATAAGGCTTCCTGGGTTTCCTTCAGGTCTGCCCAGGGCCACAAAGTTTTTGCTATGTATGATGAGTCCTTTAAGGACTTCAAGAATTACTTCTTTAAGGTTCTTGCTGTCGAGGGGGCCTGCCCCTTTTTTCTTGATGAAAATGATGAGCCTTCTTTCCCTCTAGAGTGGCAGAGGGATGTGAGAGTGTCTCGTTATACTTGGGAGATGCTTGATGATGTTGAGCGTGCTTTTGTTGTTGTTCTTGAGGATCTATGGGGGAAACCGCACCATCTTGATACAAAAAGGTTTTTGAATGACCCATCCTTGGTTCGGACTGTTTTGGGTATTTTTAATAACCAACAACTCACTCAGACTAAAACATACACTTACTCAAATCAAAACAACATGAGAAAAATCAAAATAAGAAAAATGAAGATTTAGATGCATTCAGAACATTTTTGCAAGAACAAAGTAGAAAGATAGACAAGACACACAACAGAAAGAAGCTGCCAACAAAGTCAAAAGTAAAAAAATAATAATGTTAGAAAAAAATTAGTTAAAACTTATCTTATTTAATATTTTTAATTATTTTTATAAAATAAATATCAAAGGAACAAATAAATTATTAATGATTTAATATCATTTATTGATATTAATTAATAGTTAATGGACACATTAGATAAAAAAGATGCAAATAAAAATGATCATATCTCTTCTCATTTAAATGACAAATTTAATTTTTTTATTACTAACAAAAATAATAAAAAACCTCCATCATAATGAATATCTAAAAAAAATAAAAAAATAATTTTTAAAATTTAACTCTATTCAAACAAAAAATAATTATGGCAGCCAATTCGAATATGAAAATCAAAATATTTGAGATTTTATTTGATATTTTTACTTAAATTAATTAAAAGAAAAGTGTGTTTAAATTTCTATTTTCAATCAAATAGATAGCATACTCATCCTCAACTTTTGCGATAATTTTCATTATAACTGTAATAAAATTACACACCAAAAAATTTCAATATTACATTAATAGTTTTGGCTTTAAAATTAGTTAAGATAAAGGAGATAAAAAATCTTTCGACTAATTAGCATCGTTAGTTATATGTAAAAGATAATATCTATGATGCTAGCTAAGAAGATGAGAAGGGTGATGTCAGAATTAGTAGGGGAGACTCGAAATACTTTTGTGCAGGATATAAAAATACATGTTGGGCACTAATTGCTTGTAAAACTGTAGAGTAGTTGAAGTTGAGGAAGAAGAACTCGACTAAAATTAAATTAAGTTGGAGTTTCAAAAAATCTATAATAAAATCAAATGGAGCTTTATAGATATTGTATTACTGAAAATGAATTTTAGTCTCAGGTGAAAAAAATAGATTAATGAGTGTGTCCACACAATATTTATGTCAATATTGATAAATGGGTCACTATTTAAACCATTCAAGATAGTAATGGGTTTGAGGTAGGGATTTTATTATTTATACTAACATGCCCCGACTCACAAGAATTACTCTATGGGATTCGTCCTAACCAACACATTAAATATTTATAAAAGATCTAGTCCTCTAAAAAGTCTATACAATGCGAGGACAAGGACAACCCACCACTACTACTGGAATGAGAGAATCACTCAATGCTAAAGCAAGAAGAGAATCACTCTGACATGCTTGTGATGTTGCTGTTGCTCACATCTCCAGCGGAATCCTCCTTTTCTATCTTAAAAGAACTAGTGTATGTACATGTCCGCCATCATCTGGTCAATCCACGCCTGGGAGCTATCTTCCGATGAGGACAAGGATCCAAATCACTTGGGAATCTCTAGCCTGTCGATTTCTGCCCAAGGGTCGTTGACTAGTTCGACTGTAGAGGATGGTATTGGAGCGGTGGGCATAAGTACATTAGAAACTACTGGCTACTGATCGGGGTAGTACCAAGATGGATACTCAAATATATCGATTATTAGGGACTTTGGTATGGGCTCTGCCATGTTCAGAGGATAAAGTGAAAAATGATACTGGCTTCTGCCGGGGTGAAGCTCTGATAGCAACATATCATAGGACATATAGAGGTCAAATGCTTGGCTGAGTAGAGGGTGAGAGAAAGGATGCTTAGGAAAGTAGTAAGTGTACGTACGTGAACTACCCAAAACACAGCGCCTCTAGTCATGGGATCCACATATCTGCTATATGTTGAGTACTCAAAGAATATTATGTTGGTTTTCATCTGTGGACATGAAAAATAAGAGGATGAGAACCTAAAGTTCCTAGAATGGTACTACACAAAAAACCTAAAGAGATTCGCAGCATAAGTCGAAGTGTTCGCAAGGTTTTAGCGGTAATCCACACAAGGAAGCACAAGTACAAATATACAATATAATAAAAGTTACATTACAAATAAGAAATTACAAACAAAAAAATGCAGCAACCAAATATGATGCATGTCTAGTCCTTTGCAAATCATGAGCTTATGCATTAGTTGGCTACCCGTGATCTGATGTTACCTAACCCTACATCCGAATATGATTACTCCACTATGTACAGTAAGTGCACCAGTGCCTTATGGTAAATTATGTACAGCAGTGGCACTAATACAAGAATGACTCAAAATATAATGTGATCACAGTGAGTAACTATCCATACGGTGGGTGTACCCACCACGTGGATTCTAGTTTTATCGAAGTAGAAACTCCTCCCTAGATAATCCTTTAGCACATTAGAATTTATAGTTTCCTTTTCCACGACACATCTCAATAAACTTTATTTATAAGAAACTTCTCTGGCCTTCTCTTTTAAATAAGACTCGTCACATTTTATCATTTTGCACTTAGTATTTTTATATATTTTTAATTTTGTCATTTTTGTGCTTATTTCTCTTTTCTTTGTTTTCTTTAGGCTTTTTGCGACGCTTTTACCCCTAATGTTGTTACTTTACTATCTTATCCTCATATTTTTACTAAAAATCTTTTTACCCTCCACTAAGTTAATTAACCATTTCTAAATTTTACTTTATTCTTATTTAGTGTCAAAACTTTACCAAATTAATCCTAAGATTTTTCTATGACCACATTACCCTTAATACTTTTAATTAATGCTAATTTCACTCTTAGATACCTAAAAGACTATTTTACCCTTTATTAATTTTCTTACTTGTTTAGTTACCACACTTTGCACTTTTACTAAAATTTTATTTTAATTATAATTTTGATCTAACTAATTTATATAATTATAATTTTAACCCTAGAATTACTAAGATTGGAATTTTTAATTGTTAACTTATTTTAATTATATTTTTAGCCTTCTTTTTACCTGAAAATAATCATAACATCATTTTTACTTTACCACATCCAATTCATAAGATTAAAACTCTTTTTTTAACCTCTTTTCAAACCTTTTACATGTTACTTTTCAGGTTTGTAATGGCTGAAATTTTCAGAAGTATCGTTTTGTATTTTATCCACTTTTGGTGATTTTGAAGACTTAAAACTTAAACTTCAAGTACTCCAATATTTTTTGCTGTCTCATACAAAATTCAGAGAAACATAAGCTTCATATTTCACTTAAATAACAAGCCAAAAATAGAGTTACATCACATAATTTCTAGAATAACAAAACAAGTATAAATTCATTACAAAATAGCTCATGCTAACACCAAATTAAACACAAATATATTCTAACTAATTCTAACTCTTACCTATTTTTTAATTCAGCCTTTAAATACTTTAAACTTCAGAAATTACTCAAAAAGATAGAGAAAGATAATTAATAGATTTTTAGTGCTTGTTGGCCGAAATAGTGTCACAAAAGTGATGAACTTCAACCACTTTAAGCTTGAATTTTCTTGGCTCCTTAGGCGTTCTGAATATTTACTTTAAGAGGGATTTATTGACATGGAAGAGAGTAATAACTTACCTAAAATTCAGTTGAAAAAATAAAAAAAAGGATGAAAAATAAGGGTTTACCCTGTTGAAATTATAGTGAAAGTACAAGAATTAGCAAGAATAAACAATGAGTTACTTTTGAACGGTTTTGATTCTTGAAAAACACTTGAAGAACAAGTGAAGAATAACTTGAATATGGGCTGAAGTGAAGAGTAAAAGTGTATAAATTTTGTCTTTCTTTCTCTAAAAACACAGCAATTCTCTCTCTATCTAACTTTTTGTTAATTTTTGTTTAGTGATTCTCTTAAATAAAATGTTGAAGTTGGCTTAATTAATGTGGTAAATAGGTTGTTAAAGATCAAAGGACAATATGCTGAGAATAAGAGAGAAGTGACATGATTTTGAGGAAGCACAGTTAGCCTCATAATCACGTGTTTATCCACAGTTAATCACGGTTTGTTACTCGGGATTAAAAATACTGCTAAGAGAGGTAAATATCAAAGATAATCTTAGGTCTATGAGTGAGAGAGAGGGACAAGTTGCTTGAAAAACAAGCAAGAGAATTCGGAGTGTCTAGGATATATTTGTGGAATACTAGTCAGAAGTTCGCTTTGGATTAATTTTTACCACGTGATAAAATAATAAGTGGCTGAGATTTATTCTTAAAGGAGTAAATTAATAATGAATGGATAATATTATTCTTAAAGTTTTTGGGGCGTTAAATTTTTTTCGGTGTGCACAAAATAGTCACAAAGTAAATTCCAATTTAAAAAGTCACTAGTGAGAAATAATGGACACATAAGGAGTGAGTATTTATTTTTACTAGTCAAATTTAACTTAGAGTGAGTAATTACCTTCATAAAGTCAATTTTGACCTATTAATTACTACTCCTTAATAGGCTATGATCACGGATTTTGTCGAATAAATTACAAAATAGCTAGAAAAAATTGGATCCTTACACTTGTGGTTATCTTTGGTTGTTTCACTATTCATCACCATATGCATAACATTATCGAACATATTCTTCTCGATATACATCACATTAAGACAATGACAGACAAGAATATCCTTTCAATAAGGTAAGTCCCATAATATGCTCCTTTTAGTCTAATTATGTTCGTTTTCATACTCCCAAAATTGTAACAGACCTTCTATCCTGACTATCTTGGCATAATTACTAACCCTAGATTACACTTCTTCTCCGATCATTTTGACAAGAGGCTCCTCATATTTCTTAGTATTTTTTCTAAATGCAGTTTGATTGTGTCTATAAAGGATAATTCTCATGCAAAAATCTCATGTGACAATCGAACTAATATTTTTTTTCCATCATATTTCAACTATAAAGGCTTCATATCTTCCATACAAACAGAACAAGATAACTTTCTTTGAGTCCCCCATCTGAACAACATTCCTTAAGAAGAAAAATTATTAATTGTCCATATCAAGGTGTCTTTAAGTGTGAAATTGACCTCTTAGATATATCATAAGTTAAAACACTACGAGATTAAAATTGGTTCAATTCATTGATAAGAGGGTGGATGTATACATATATTTTGGCCTCTGAATTGTCTAGACTAGGAATGACACAAGTTAGAAAGAGGTAGGAATCTTTCATTTACATTTCAGGAGGAAGATTGTAAGGGATATCAATGACAAACCAGCATAAATAAAACCATCAAAACATAGACCAAGTCTCATATTACTAGGTTCGGTTTTTTTTATTAAAATAAAGCCATGCTTCTCTGTGAGAAGGGTGCATCATGATATCGTTATTTTCATAGTTGTTAAGGTACCATCTCAAATGAGGTGCAAAACTCATTGAAACTTAGAATATTTAGAACCTTGGTATAAGGGATAAATAATGCATTCTCTTATATTGGGCATTCTTGATACATTTGTTCGGGTCAAATCTATGTGAGTTAAAAAATTTATAGTTACGTAATCCCTTCTCATCCTTGTAACAAATCATGAAATCGTTTATGCAACAATCTATCTTAACCACCCTTAACTTCAATTGAGATGAAATTTTCTTGGCTTCATAGTAGTTTGTGAGAATATCACTAGGATCGTTAGTGGCTTCTCTAACTAATATCACCATTGGTTCAAAAGACTACCGTGAATGATTAATTTCAAATTCAATTCCTATTATTCTTGTAACAATTAACAATTCTGAGTGAACAAACCCTTTTCAAAGAGGCTTACGCACTTTATTCCAATAGATGGTAAAATTTTGTGAATTGGGATTAAGTTTTTCCTTCTGCTCTTCTATTATTGGACAAAGTTGTTGAAAGACACTCATTATCATGGATTTATGTCTAACAACATCATCCATCCAAATAACTATATATCTAGCTAGTACCTCATGACCATACAAATTTTCTCCTAATTAGGAACTACTCTCGACTTTTAAATTTCCTTCATCGTGTTGTATCCAAATTCAATAATTTGGCATAATAATCAAATCATACTTTACATCTTCAGTGGTTTTAAGCTTAGTGCATTTGCACTTGGCACATGGAAACCTAACCTTTCTAAGTCTCAGGTAATCGTCTAATCTCATGCAAGTCTCTAAGAATTCGCTTAAACACTTAAAAATGACAATTTCAAATCTTCCTATTTGAATAATACCAAGCACACATTCAAGATTGATTTTGAACTATTTATGCTACCTATCCACCTACATTTTGACAAAATACATATGCTATATGTTTAGGAAGGTCCAAGGCCCAACAGCAAAAAAGAAACTAACAAGTCACTAATCTAGAAACACTAGTTCCAGGGACATCTGCAACAAGATATGAGAAAAGGAAAGAAGAAAATTCTTCAAAGAAATCTTTTCTTGCTTCTTGAAATTTAGTAGGACGAGCCAAAAGCATCCGCACAGGATTTTGCCTCCCGATATATGTGTGTTACGCATGTGTTTGCTATCTCTGTCAAGAATTTTTTGATAGCATAAAAGATGGAAGAGCCAGCATGATTCGTCATTTCTGCTTTATTGATGAGTTCAATGGAGCAAGAAGAGTCTTCTTCAACAGATAGCTTTGAGATTGTCAATTTGTGGCCAGCTTAATCCCAATGTAAAAATTCCATCACTCCGCCATGGTGATCGAGCAATGACCAATTTTCTTACTGTACCAAGCAATAATCTACCTCCCAAGATGATCATACAGCAAACCACCACAAGCTCCCCAATTCTCTAGTTGAAGAATAGAGCCATTGTAGTTGAGCTTAATCCAATCCTCAGCTAGTGGAGTCTACCTAATCTCTCCCTCTTTAGTTGTTCGAAGCCTCATCATACTCTCTTTCAACATCTTTTTAAATTGGTCATATTCCATGGTAAGAGAAGTTGCTAAAGGGAGAACAGTGTTACTTTAGGTATGTTCATTGTTAAAAATTAGCTTATTACGGTACCTCTAGGCTGTATTACAAATGGTGATGAAGACGGTGGCCCAAGTAGATCCATTCTACATAATAGTAGTAGACTTCAGGTTAATTTCCAACTAATCTTGAAAGTATAGAGTAAAAAAATATTCTTAATCCTCTATCTTTACTAATTTGTTCCAAGTCTCTCAGATAAAAGGGCAATCCCTGAAGGTGTGGCTCAGAGATATTTCTTTTCCCAAAAATTTTAGACAATTATTATTTATGGTAAGACCCTTCCTTTTCCTTTTTAGATTGGTTAGTAATGCTTCATGACTTAAAAGTGAATTTAAAACTCTAAATTTTTGGGGGTAATTTTATCTTTCAAATGTATCTTGTTGAGTTAAAAGTATTGCTGTCACCACTAAAATAGGTCTGATAGACTGATTTAACATAAAATAATCCATTTGGGGAGAACCCAAACTAATGGTATCTTCACCCATATTAGTGCTAGGGGATTTGAGAATATGAATTTGATCTATAATTTTCCCGGGTAAGACTTGCATCAGGTTTTTTCAATTCTGATTATCATTTTTTTGTTGCGTAATTAGCTACTTTTTCCTCCATCTTGTCCGTCCCCAAGTCCATAGTAGCTAATCCAAAAATTTGGGGATCCTTAGGATCCATTAGTCCTTCCAAAAAGAAATGATAGCTCTACCTCCTACAAATTAGGTTCTCCTTGAATTTATCCCAAATGCTGACAACGTCACTCCATGCATTAGAGTTGTTGACTTTGGAGTGGACCTTAGACATATTCTTGTCACGACATCCATACTTGTTGAAGCTGATATTTTGACCCGAGCTGCTGCAAAATGTCTGAAGAACCTCCTTAATAATTCGAACTTGTTCTACACTAGCCTTAGAAAACAACACAAGATCATATGTAAAACAAATATGAGAAATCTTAGGTCCGTTTCTAGAAAGAACAATAAGATCTCACTTTTTATTAGCATTCAACTATTGAATTAAGATCTATCAATGAAAAGAACAAGGAGACAAGGGGATAATGGATCTTCTTATCTAATACTTCTAGATGAAGAGTATATCTTTAAAAGAGAGCCATTCCACAAAAGATTCATAGTGGGTGACTGATGCATTGATAAAAGATATTGATTATGTTTTCTAGTATTCCAACATCATTAAGATGTCTCTGACAAAATCTCAGTTAAGTCTGTTATATGCTTTCTCCAAGTCAATTTTGATAACCATAAAACTTTTTTCAACTTTTTTATTCCTCACGGAGTGAATAACTTCTTGTGCTACTAAAATGTTATTTGCACTTATCCTGCTAGTCGCAAAGCTAGATTGAGTGTTGGATATGATACTAGGTATAAAATATTTTAAATGACCAGCAATAATCTTAGTAATGATTTTGTAACAGACATTACAAATACTAGTAGACCTAAAATGGCTAAAATTTTCAGGAGAGTGTATTTTTTGGATTATACAAATTAGAGTTTAGTTAACCTTATCAATACTATTCGGGTCTTGAAACACCAATTTAACCCATTCAAATAAAGAGTCAACCATACACTACAAGATTGTTGGTAAAATTTAGCCGGTAACCTATCATTCTTGGGAGCTTTCCAGCTTTTCATATTAAAGACTGATATTTTCAATTTAGTCATAAGCACACATTTCTTTGCCAATTTTAATAAAGTCATTGTCTCTTAGTCTAGAAAATATTCTTTAAACAGATAAAATAGATATAATAACGTCATTAGTATAGAGATTTTTAAAGAAACTGACTCCCCAATCTTTAAGCATATCTATATCATCCACCCAAGCCTCATCTTCAGACTTGATAGCCATAACTCTGTTCCTCTCGTGTTTTCTATTGACTTTTTGATAAAAATATTTCGTACTTCTATTTTTAAAATTGATAAAAATTACAGTAGAACATCTGTTGCCAATACATATCTTCTTAGATAGTAATAAACTCATGCTCTTTCCAAAACTCTTTTTGGAGGTCTTTAAAAAAGTAATTTTGGCTTGAGAATAGCTTTGTATTGATCCTTTTTAATCTTTTCAAGATCTATTTTTTCTTTTTAAAGATATTCCTAAAGACCTCTTTATTCCACATTTTAATATTATTGATAAAGTTGGCAATATTTTGCAGGAAGTTATTGTACTTATCCCAACTATTCTTCACCAGATTGTTGAATTCTTTGTGAAGGAACCAAGATGCTAAAAATCTAAAAGGTCTTTCTATTTGGTTGTTAATAGTACCTCTAAAATCTAGAAAAAATAGGAATATGATTAGATTTTAATTTAGAAAGATGTCTACTCCCAACATCTAAGAATTTATTTGCAAACTTAAAATTACTTAAAAAATAATCAAGTCTTCTTTTACTACTTTTTTGTAGCGTTGTCAGATAAAAGGAGGACCGAAAAAGTCTAAATCTTTTAATTCATAGCAATTTAAACAATTAATAAACTTAATTATGAGTATCTTGAGAGAGATGATGAGAATCTCCCTAATAATTAAGAGAAAGGATAGAGTTAAAATCGCCTCCTAAGCACCAAAAACCATTGATGCTAAGATAAATTTCTTCAATGTTTCTCCATAACAAATTTCTATTTTCCACTTGGGAACTGTCATAAATCGCTATAAAATTCTAAGAAATTCGGCTTTCACTGGATTGCCATGTGAATAAACTATTTATGCGTAACGAGGGTCCTGATATTCCAAGAATCTTTCATCCATAAACACCAAATTTCTCTTAAAAAATCTTCTGTCTCACTAATGCTCGAAGAGTCAAAGCCTAATTTTCTAATAACATTCTCCACTTTAATTCCTGAAATGTGAGTTTCAAGTAAGATACAAAACCTAAAGTTATATTTAATTTTGAGATCTTTAATAATGATGTGAAAAATTTTTGACGAGGTTCCTCTACAATTCCAAATAAAAATATTCATAATAACAAAGACAAAATAAGGAAAATTCTAAGGATAAAAATTCTCTATCCATAGTCGAAGTAGTCAAATTTTTATAATATTGGTAGATAAATTTGTCTGCATATCTTCCCTACTTGAGAATTTTTCTTTATGGGTAGAGTAGCTCTCGTTCTTCGTGCACTCGTCTTGGTTGTTTTTCTCTAGTTCTAGTGGTTTGTCTTTTAGAGATCTCATATCATGAGCCATAGGACCCTCCCATTATTTTAGCAATGATGACTTTAGTTTGGTTGTCTAAACTATCATCCATTGGAATGTACATTCCATCATGCTGCTTATTTTTATATATTTCTTAGTTTAATCTACTAAACTAACTCCAATATTCTTTGTATCCTTTACAATCTTTCTCCAGATTCTCATTGATTTTTTAATTAGCAGCTAGCACGACATTTTTTTCTTGTGATTCTGACTTAGAACTTCCTTCTTTGATCTGAAATGATGACTGTACTTTGGTAGTGTCTACCTCTTTTCCTTTAAAAATTTTAATGCTAACAAAATTTTTTTGTTGTATTTGATTGTTATTTGCATTACTATTTTTAATTTGCTAGAATCTTTCGGTAGATTTTCTTATTTTTTTTTCTCTTGAAGTCTTGGCCTGCTAAATATTAACTTTGTACTGTGATTCTTTTTTAGGCTGATACTATTTTCCTTTCTCATCATTTATGACATTTAAGACCTCAAATATGGTGGAATAATTTCCTTTCTTTTCGGTCTATTTTACCTCCCCTAGTTTTTGCTTATTTTTTCATTGTTGCTTCTTATTAACTATCCATAGTCCATAAAGATTTTCTTCATTTGATTCAGGAATATTATTCTGATTTTGTGCCTTGTGAAAGCTCCTAGTTCCATTAAGCATATTCTACAAAATAGAATTACCATTAATAGAATTAACGACACCATGTGTGAATGCTGATCCAGATTCTTTGCCTTCTATTGATCCAGATTTTTCGCCTTTGTTTTTTTCTTTCTCTTTTTGGCCTTCATTTACGTCAGCTGTTGCTGGTTCTGATCATCAGAATGAGTTTCGTTCATAAAATTTGATTATCAACACCAATAATCACACACTTTTTAGATAAATTTTTATGATTTTTTTAGACAAACATTCACCTTATTATGATCATATTTTCAGCAATTGAAACAAATTAGATGTAGTCTCTCGTATATTAATATGAATTTTTTTTAAGACTGAGAAGGTTGTAACTAATTGGTTTAAAAAAATAAAGAGAATTTAAGGCAGAGAATTAGAGGGATTCGAGTTTTTCATTAAATTGCCACGTGAATAAACTATTTATATGTAACAAGGGTCCTATATTCCATGAATCTTTCATCCATAGACACCAAATTTCACCTAAAAAACCTTTTGCCTCATTAATGCACCAAGAGTCAAAGCCTAATTTTCTAATAATATTGTCCACTTTAATCCCTGAAATGTGAGTTTCAAATAAGATACAAAACTTAAAATTATATTTAACTCTGAGATCTTTTGACGAGGTTCCTCTACAATTCCAAATAAAAATATTCATAATAGCAAAGACAAAATAAAGGGAATTCTAAGGATAAAAATTCTCAATCCATAATCGAAGTAGTCAAGCTTCTATAATTTTGGTAGACAAATTTGTCTGCATCTCTTCCCTACTTGAGAGTTTTTCTTCATGGGTAGATCAGCTCTTGTCCTTCGTGCACTCGCCTTGGTTGTTTTTCTCTGATTCTAGAGGTTTGTCTTTTAGAGATCTCATATCATGAGCTATAGGACCCCTCCCATTATTTTAGCAATGATGAGTTTAGTTTAGTTGTCTAAACTACCATCCATTGGAATGTACATTCTATCATGCTGGTTATTTTTATATATTTCTTAGTTTAATTTGCTAAACTAACTCCAATATTATTTGTATTCTTCACATTCTTTATCCAAATTCTCATTGGTTCTTTGATTATCAGCTAGCACAATATTTTTTTCTTTGAATTTTGACTTAGAATTTCCTTCTTTGATCTGAAATGGTGATTGTACTTTAATAGTGTCTACATCTTTTTCTTTGAAAAATTTAATGCTAACAAAATTTTTTTGTTTCACTATTTGATTGTTATTTGCATTACTATTTTTAATTTGCTAGAATCTTTCCTTAGATTCTTCCCCCCTTTTTTTTTGCTCTTGAAGTCTTGGCTTGCTGAATATTAATTTTGGACTGTGATTCTTCTTTAGGCTGATACTATTTTTCTTTCTCATTGTTTATGATATTTAAGACCTCAAATATGGTGGAATAATTTCCATTCTTTTTGGTCTGTTTTACCTTCCCTGATTTTTGCTTATTTTTTCATTGTTGCCTCTTAACAATTATCTATGGTTGATACAGATTTTCTTTCTTTGATTTAGGGATATTATTCTGATTTTGCATCTTGTGAAAACTGCTGGTCCTATTAAACATATTCTATGAAATAGAATTATTATTAGCAGAATTAACGACACCATATGTGAATGCTGATCCAGATTCTTCGCCTTCTATTGATCTAGATTCTTCGCCTTTTATTTTTCTTTCTTTTTTTGTCCTTTATTTACATCAGCTGTTGTTCACTCCAATCATTAAAATGAGTTTCGTTCATAAAATTCTTATTGGCAACACCTATAATCACATCCTCTTTAGATAAATTTTTATGATTTTTCTTTGGACAAACATTCACCTTATTTTGACCTTATTTTCTGTAATTGAAATAAATTAGATGTAGTCTCTTATATACTAATTTGAATTTTTTTCAAGATTGAGAAGGTTGGAACCTATTGGTTTAAAAAAATAAAGAGAATTGAAGATAGAAAATTAGAGAAGATGAATGAGATAGTAATTATATACTCAAATCTCTAGTAAGAATTTTATATTCTACAAAAGATTATTGTCTAAATCTGTCATAAATTAAACTAACATCCGCTTGACATATAAAACGATGTATTAAGTTCAGATTAGTTCAAATTGAAAATTATAAGAATGAGAAACTATTATTCAACCAATTATTATTATTATTGTACTCTCATATGCAACTTTCATACACAACTTTTCATAGTAAAATTATTATTATATTAAATTACCGAAACTAAGAGAAGAAAACTGCATATTGAATTGAAAACAAATTCTCTAACTACCATAGCTCATTATTAGATATGATTTTAATTAAACTTTTGGCATTTTGTATTGAAGAGAGAGAAGACAAAAAAATGAGTCACTTTCAACAAATTCTATTATATGCTTTCTCCAGGTCAATTTTGATAAAACCTTTTTCAACCTTCTTATTTCTTACGGAGTTAATAACTTCTTGTGCTATTAGAATGTTATTTGCATTTATTCTGTTAGTCACAAAACTAGATTGAGTGTTGGATATGATACTAGACATAAAATATTTTAAATGACCAGCAATAATCTTAGTAATAATTTTGTAACAGACATTACAAAGTCTAATAGACCTAAATGACAAAAATTTTCAGAAGAGTGTATTTTCGGGATTATAAAAATAAGAGTTTGATTAACCCTATCAATGCTATTCGGATCCCGAAACACCAATATAACCCATTCAAATAATGAGTCAACCATACACTTCAAGATTCTTGGTAAAATTTAGCCGGTAATCCATCATTCCTGGGAGCTTTCCAGCTTTTCACACAATTCTTTGCCAATTTAGTGATGAACACACACTTCTTTGCCAATTTCAATATAGTCATTGTCCTTTAGTATAGAAAATATTCTTTAAATAGAAAAAATATATATAATAATATCATTAGTATAGAGATTTTTAAAAAAATTGACTCCCCAATCTTTAAGCATATATCTATCACCACCCAAACCTTATCTTCAGACTTGATTACCATGACTCTGTTCCTCTCATGTTTTTTATTGGCTTTTTGATAAAAATATTTTGTATTTCTGTTCCCGAAGTTGATGATACTGTAGTGGAACATCTTCTGCCAATTCATCTCTTCTTGGATAGCAATAAACTCATGCTCTTTCCAAAACTCTTTTTGGAGGTCTTTAAAAAAAGAAATTTTGGCTTAAGACCAATTTTGTGTTAATTCTTTCTAATATTTTTAAGATCTATTTTTTAAGATATTTTCAAAGACCTCTTTATTTCACATTTTGATATTATTGATAAAGTTGTAAATATTTTGCTGGAAGTTATTGTCCTTATCCCAACTATTCTCCACCAAGTTATTGAATTCTTTGTGAAGGAACCAAGGGGTTAAAAATATAAAAGGTCATTTCACTTGGTTGCTAATAGTAGCTCTAAAATCTAGTAAAATAGGAAGATGATCAGATTTTAATTTAGAAAGATGTCTAATTCCAACATCTAAGAATCTATTTGCAAACTCAAAATTATTTAAAAAATAATCAAGTATCTTTTTACTATTTTTTTTAGAGTTGTCAGATAAAAGAAGGATGTGAAAAGTATAAATCTTTTAATTCAAAGCAATTTAAACAATTAACAAATCTAATCATGAGTATCTTGAGAGAGATTATGAGAATCTCCCTAAACATTAAGAGAAAGGATAGAGTTAAAATTGCCTCTCAGGCACCAAGAGCCAGTTGCTCCATAACAAATTTTTATTTTTCACTTGGGGGCTGTCATAAATCACTGTAAAATTCTAAGGGATTCAACTTTTTTATTGGATTGCCATGTGAATAAACTATTTACGCGTAACGAGTGTCTTGATATTCCATGAATCTTTCATTCATATACACCAAATTTCTCTTGAAAAAATTTATGACTCACTAATGCTCCAAGAGTCAATGACTAATTTCCTAATAATATTCTCCGCTTTAATCCCTGAAATGAGAGTTTCAAGTAAGATACAAAATTTAAAGTTATATTTAACTCTGAGATCTTTAATAATGATGTAAAAGACTTTTGACGAGGTTCCTCTACAATTCCATATAAAAATATTCATAATAACAAAGACAAAATAAAGAGAATCCTAAGAATAAAATTTCTCTATCGAAGTAGTCAAGTTTTTATAGTATTGGTAGACAAATTTATCTGCATCTCTTTTCTACTTGAGAGTTTTTCTTTATGAGTAGAGTAGCTCTTGTCCTTCGTGCACTTGCCTTGATTGCTTTTTTCTGGTTCTAGAGGTTTGTCTTTTAAAGATCTCATATCATGATTTATAGGACCCCTCCCATCATTTTAGCAATGATGAGTTTATTAATTTGGTTGTCTAAACTACCATCCATTGGAATGTAGATTCCATCACGTTGGTTATTTTTGTATATTTCTTAGTTTAATCTGCTAAACTAACTCCAGTATTTTTTGTATTCTTCACATTCTTTTTTCAAATTCTCATTGGTTCTTTGATTAGCTGCTAGCACGACATTTTTTTCTTGGAATTTTGACTTAGAACTTTCTTCTTTAATCTGAAATGATGACTCTATTTTGGTAGTATCTACCTCTTTTTCTTTGAAAATTTTAGTGCTAATAAAATTTTTCTATTTCACTATTTGATTGCTATTTGCATTACTATTTTTAATTTGCTTGAATCTTTTCTTTGATTTTCTCCTTTTTTTTTCTCTTGAAGTCTTGGCCTACTGAATATTAACTTTGGATTGCAATTCTTCTTTAGGCTGATACTATTTTTCTTTCTCATCATTTATGAAATTTAAGACCTCAAATATGATGGAATAATTTTTTTTGTTTTTGGTCTGTTTTACCTTTCCTGATTTTTGCTTATTTTTTCGTTGTTGCCTCTTAATAACTATCGATGGTCCATACAGATTTTCTTTCTTTGATTCAGGGATATTATTCTAATTTTATGTGTTGTGAAAGTTGCTGGTCACATTAAACATATTCTACGAAATAGAATTATCATTAGCAAAAATAACGGCACCATGTGTGAATACTGATCCAGATTCTTCGCCTTCTATTGATCCAGATTCTTTGTCTTCAATTTTTTCTTTCTCTTTTATCCTTTATTTATAGCTGTTGTTGGCTCCAATCATCAGAATGAGCTTCGTTCATAACATTCTTATTACCAACACTTATAATCGCACCTTCTTTAGATAAATTTTCATGATTTTTCTTTGGACAAATATTTACCTAATTTTGACCATATTTTCAGTAATTGAAATAAATTAGATGTAGTCTCTTGTATACTAACATGAATTCTTTTTTCAAAAATGAGAAAGTTGGAACTAATTGGTTTAAAAAATAAAGAGAATTGAACACAAAAAATTAGAGAAGATGAATGAGATAGTAATTATATACTCAAATCTCTGGTATGAATTTTGTATTCTATAAAAAATTATTGAATAAATCTCTCTTAAATTAAACTAACATCTGTTTGACATGTAAAGTGATATATTAGGTTCAGATTAGTTCAAATCAAAAAATTATAATAATGAGAAAATATTATTCAACCGCTTATTATTATTATTGTTGTTGTTGTTGTTGTTGTTGTTGTTGTTGTTGTTGTACTCTCATATGCAACTTTCATATACAACTTTTCATAGTAAAATTATTCTTATATTAAATTACCTAAATTAAAAGAAAAAAATTGTATATTGAATTGAAAATAAACTCTCTAGTTACCATAGCTCATCATCAGATATGATTCTAATTAAACTTTTGACATTTTGTATTGAAGAGAGGGAAGACAAAAAAATATGTCACTTTCAACAAACTCTGTCATATACTTTCTCTAGGTCAATTTTGATAGCCATAAAATCTTTTTCAACCTTCTTATTCCTCATGGAGTTAATAACTTTTTGTGCTACAAGAATGTTATTTGCACTTATCTTGTTAGTCACAAAATTAGATTGAGTGTTGGATATGGTACTAGGCATAAAATATTTTAAATGGCCTGCAATAATCTTAGTAATAATTTTGTAACAAACATTACAAAGACTAATAGACCTAAAATGACTAAAATTTTTAGGAGAGTGTATTTTTGGGATTATAGAAATAAGAGTTTGGTTAACCGTATCAATGCTATTCGGGTCCTGAAACACCAAGATTGTTGGTAAAATTTAGCCGACAACCCATCATTCGTAGGAGTTTTCCAATTTCCCATATTAAAAGTTGTTGTTTTCAATTTAGTCATAAACACACATTTCTTTGCCAATTTTAATATAGTCATTCTCCCTTAGTCTAGAAAATATTTCTTAAACAAAAAATAGATATAATAACGTCATTAGTATATAGATTTTTAAAGAAACCGACTCCCCAATCTTTAAGCATATCTATATCATCCACCCAAGCCCCATCTTCAGACTTGATTTGCATGACTCTGTTCCTTTCGGGCTTTTTATTAATTTTTTTATCAAAATATTTTAGAATTTTTCGAAGTTGATGATATTGCATTGGAACATCTGCTGCTAATGCATTTCTTCTTGGATAGCAATAAATTCATGCTCTTTTTAAAGCTTTTTTTGGAGGTCTTCAAGAAAAAAATTTGGCTTAAAGATAATTCTGTATTGATCCCTTCTAATCTTTTCAGGATCTGCTTCTTCTTTTTAAAGATATTCCTGATGACCTCTTTATTTCACATTTTAATATTATTAATAAAGTTGATAATGTTCTGTAGGAAGTTATTATTTTTATCCCAACTATTTTTCACCAGATTGTTAAATTCTTTGTGAAAGAACCAAGGGGCTAAAAATCTAAAAAGTCTTTCCACTTAGTTGCTAGTAGTAGCTCTAAAATCTAGCAAAATAAGAAGATAATCAGGTTTTAATTTAGGAAGATGTCTAATTCCAACATCTAAGAATCTATTTACAAACTCAAAATTACTTAAAAAATAATCAAGTCACTTTTTACTATTTTTTCATAACAATGTCAGGTAAAAGAAGGACTTGAAAAGTCTAAATCTTTTAATTTATAGCAATTTAAACAATTAACAAACTTATGAGTATCTTGAGTGAGATTATGATAATCTCCCGAATTATTAAGAGAAAGGATAGAGTTAAAATCACCTCTCAAGCAGCAAAAACCATTGATGTTGAGATAAATCTCTTTCAATATTGTTCCATAACAAATTTCTATTTTCCACTTGGGGGATGCCATAAATCACTGTAAAATTTCAAGGGATTTGACTTTTTCACTGTATTACCATATGAATAAACTATTTATACATAATGAGGGTCTTGATATTACACGAATCTTTTATCCTTAGACACTAAATTTCTCCTGAAAAACCTTCCGCCTCACTAATACTTCAAGAGTCAAAGCCTAATTTTCTAATAATATTCTCCACTTTAATCCCTAAAATGTGAGTTTTAAGTAAGATACAAAACTTAAAGTTATATTTAACTCTGAGATCTTTAACAATAGTGTGAAAAACTTTTGACGAGACCCCTCTACAATTTCAAATGAAAATATTCATAATAGTAAAGATAAAATAAATAGAATACTAAGGATAAAATTCTCTATCCATAATCGAAGCAGTCAAGCTTCCATAATATTGGTAGACAAATCTATCTGCATCTCTTTTCTACTTGAGGGTTCTTTTTTATGGGTAGAGTAGTTCTCATCTTTCGTGCACTTGTCTTGGTTGTTTTTCTCTAGTTCTGGAAGTTTGTCTTTTAGAGACCTCATATAATGAGTCATAGGACCCCTGACGAATGAATTTTTGCCGGTATAGAAATTATCAAATAATCAATCGTAGTATAGTCTAAACCGACGCAAAATCCATCATCAAACAAATCTACAATCTATTACCGAGAGTATTAGTCCCGAGTCGTTCTTCCCTAGGAATGCTACAAGAATGCATGCTATTGGTTAAGTGGTCTTTTGTGGTTTAAAGAGTGTAGCATAAAAGTGTGAATAAAAGAAAACAACAATCAATCAATATTAAAAGCCTTGGCCAAGGTTGAACATTGGAAGTCCCATCACTATAGCTTCATTCAATTGTGATAACAAAGGAGTGTTGCTTTACTTAGTTAACCCCTAATCATAGAGGAAAGTCAAGTAAAAGTAATTAACTCAAGTCACAAGTCCTAGTCTTACCCTAGGGAAGTCTAGCTTTAGTGCACTCTAAGTCAATTAGCAATCCTCAATTCTTAATCAACAATTGACATCCATTATTCAAGTGTCTCCAATGACTCAACCACTAGGCCAAGTGAGGAGATACTACTCCATATCTAAAGTTGGCATTTTCTCAAACACTTGGAGAGCAAGAATGAAAGACATAGCAAAATTAAGAAGAGATTTAGAATTAAAGCAATTCAACACAAGAGATTAACAACAATCAACAATGAACAACAATGAAAATGAAATCTTCAATGAATCAATAGAATCCAATAACAACAAAGTTGAATCTAAGACTTATGAGATTAGAACAATTACAAACACTAATGAGATTAGAGAAGAGGATCTACAACATGAACAAAGTAAATTGAGTGTTGTAATAGATCTCACCAAGGAATGGTTGAGAATTGAGAAAATGAAGATGAATCCTAGAGAGAAGTTGGAGTTTCTCTCTCTACAAATGTAACTAACTAAAAATATCTACCTAAGGATCTAAAATGAGTCTATGGATGTGAGTGTGTGTCCATCCCCTTCAATCCTTGGCTCTTATATGCATTTTGGCGCCAAAGTTGGTTGCTGAAACCTTCCAAAATCGCCAGGCACGTGTTGCAATAAAAGAATCACGTGCGGACTACGACGCGTGCGCGCACGGTACGCGTGCGCGTCCCTGGCTCATTCTGCGATGTGCGCGCGAGCGCCTTGTGCGCGTACGCGTGCTTGGCCGAGATCAATTCTTTGGCTTTTTGTGCTTCTCTCCACTTGCATGCTTCCTTCCTTGCTTCCTTTGATCCATTCCTAGCCTATTTCAATCCTGGAATTACTAGCAAACACATCAAGGCATCTTATGGAATCAAAGAGAAATTAGAATTCATCAAAATAAGGATTGAAAAGCATGTTTTTACACTTAAGCACAAATATGGGAGAGATACAAAACCATGCTAATTCATAGGCTAAATGTGACAAAAGGTTATCAAAAATACTCTAAATTCAATACAAAACAAACCGTCAAATTGGGGTTTGTCAACCTCCCCACACTTAAACCTTAGCATGTCCTCATGCTAAATTAAGAAGGAACTAAGGGTAATGACATTTATTGAATGCAACTAAACTATATGAATCCTACCTAAAGGCAACTACCTAAAGTAAATGCAAATGCTTAATTCAAACATATCAAATTGCCAAGAGAGCATGTGTAAGCACAAGGGCTAGGCAATAGGAATTAATTCCAAACCACAATTGTATTGAATTATCAAAAAGAATTTAAACTTGCAAGAATATAGATAATGTGGATGAACACATGTAGTTGAACTTTTGAACCCTCACCGGATTGTGTATCCGCTCTATTCACTCAAGTGTTTAAGGGTCAATTCACTCAATTCTCTTCTAATCAAGCTTTCCAAAATTTGATTTTCTTCTAACAATCAACATTTATTCAATGCATGTATACATTCATCATGAGGTCTTTCATTTAGGTTGTAATGGGGTTAGGGTCAAGGTAGGATCATTTATGGTTGAGTGGACTAGGATTTGAGTCTTTGATTAGCATAGACTTCCCCACCTAACTATATAATGACCTATACAAGTTCGAACTATTCTAACTACCCATTCTTCACTTTTTCTTACACATTCATGCATCCTTATTTGATTCATAACACTTATGCATTGATTCTCTTTTATTGAACTCACTTTGGGGCATTTTGTCCCCTCTTTATTATTTTTTTCTTTCTTTTTCCATATACAATTGTTTTTCCTTTCTTTTCTCTTTTTTTTTCTTTTGTTTTTTTTCTCATTTTCACTTTTATTTTTCTCCCTTTTTTTTTTCTTTTCATTTCTTTTTCTTTTGTCAAACTATATACAAGAACATCAATGCATAAGGTCTATTTATTTAATCAATACATGAGTATGTACCCAATTCCTAAACATGAAAGTGTACTACCCCTTTTATCCCATCCAATGTTCCCAAGCCTCACCAACTTTGAATAATAAACACTCTCACTAGCCTAGGCTAATCAAAAATCCAAACAAGGACTTTTATTGGTTTTTCCGCCTTGGGCTTGTAATGTGCTAAATTGAGAATAAGTTGGTTAAGCATAGGCTCAAAATTTGGCTAACAATGGAGAATAAAAGGTTGGCTATTTGGGTAAGTGAGCTAATGAAATAATGGCCTCAATCATATAAATGCATAAATACAAGAGATAAATGGACATATAGAATCGAGCAAATCAAGGATTACAATCATAGAAAGAGAGTAATTTCACACAAGAATGGAAAATAAGTGGCTATAAAATGCAACCACATCAATAGGCTCAAGTCTTACAAGCTTGTGTTCTCAATTCAATACATGCTTCACAAAGTATGAAATTCAAGCAAGTTCCATTAAAAATTTTCTTTCAATCAATTGGGTTGATGCCCTATATTTAAACTTCTTGGAAACTTTCAATATTTGACTAGGCATTGTTGTGATTGAAAAATTCAAAAATTTTCTTAGTTCACCCTTTCCTTTTTCACTTAAAACCAATTTCTTATGCAAAAAGGGTGACTAAGTGTTTGCAAGTCAAAGTATGATTTCTAATCACAACCATGAATTAAAAAGAAAGATATGCAAAAATGTATAGAGAAAAATTCAACTAAAAGTAAAAGTATGAAATCTATCATCTAAAACATCTAAGGATATCCATAAGCATCAAAGTGTCTAAAATCCAAAATAAATCCAAAATAAGTAGTAAAAGTATCAAGCAATAAAAGTATCCAAAATAAACTCAAAATACATCAAACATATACAAAGAGTGTGCAAAGTAAGATAGCTAGCAAAGTTGCCAAAATGTTCACCGGTATCTAATGATGCCACCGGCTACCTCCCCACACTTAAGATTAAGCATCATCCTCGATGCTAATCCTGAGGATCAGGGATAGGTACATCGATAGGCTCGCGACTACGCAATGCTCGTTGCGCATTAGGTTATCATCTTTTTGAAACGACGCGGGCGCGCACCTTGCGCGTCCGCGTGCATTGATGAAACTAGGGACCTACGTGTGCGCGCACAGCGCGCTTAGGCGCGGAAGATCGAAATGGGTAAAGACGCGTGCGCGTACTTTGCGCGCACGCGTGCAAGGAGTTGGGCTGTAGGCTTAAGGTTGGCCCATATGAGGCCTAACTCTCTGGTCAATGACCTGGAGGTTGCACTACTTAGGCCTGCGCGTACGCGGCATGTACGCGTCCGCGCGAGTTGAATTGGGCCAGGGGCTTAAGGATGGCCCAGAGCTGGCTCAACTCTCTGGGGCTTGGCGCAAGATCTTGCAGCAGCAATTCGACGCAAACGCGGCAGGTGCGCGTACGCGTGCTATTCCCTATAGCTGTATCGCGCGCACGCACGTAGTGCGCGTCAGCGTGGAGTGAATTGGGCTTGAGGCACAACGCTGGCCTAGGAGAGGCCCAACTCTCTGGAATATGGGTGATGATGTATCCGCTCATGGACGCGTGCGCGTGCAGCGTGCGCGCGCGTCCACCCCTTTTTTTTTTTGAATTTTTTTTTGAACAGGAAAATGCCTAAAAGCTCTACTTGCCCAAAGACTCCCCATGGTGCCTACAACTCCTTATTTAGTCAAAAACCTACACTTTCTAAAATGCAAGTTGGTTTTGAGATTTATTCTATTTCTACTAAGCACAACATACATGTTAATATACTAGCTACTAATGTATACAAACAAGCTAATTATGATATGCAGACCTACCTACAATGGTAACTCACATCACTTATTAAACAAGGTTAGAAGAGAGTGGAAAGAGTTTACCATGGTGGGGTGTCTCCCACCTAGCACTTTTAGTTAAAGTCCTTAAGTTGGACATTTTGGTGGAGTCCTTGCTAGGGTGGCTTATGCTTAAACTCTTCTTCGAATCCCCACCAGTGTTTGCACTTCCAATAGCCTCCGGGATCCCAATTTAAACGTACAAGGCCTTCACGGGGGCCTAAGCAAGTAACGAGGCCCTTAAGTTGATAGTGGTCTATGTATGTTCCGGGGTCCCATACTTTATTTGTTAACTCCTTTTCTTCTTGATCTTCATGCTTCCAATAGGGTAACAAACTTATTGAATTTTCCTTGTAACTCATACTCATCATCCTAATCCCATTAAATTTGGCTTCACTCCACCTTTGAGACTCAAAGTTTGATATTCCATCCTTTATGCACCTTGATTCAAATTGTCCACCGACATCTAATCCGTTCTTACTCTCTAGCCCACAAAGAGCTCTAAGTTGACCGTCCGTTTCTAACAATGCATATTGATATGGGCCAAGAAAATTAAAGGATGAGATGATTACCCACTCAATTTGTGATTGGGACGGCGACTTAGCAAGGAAGGTATCCAATGGTCTTGACATTGTAGGTTCCACTTCCTTTGGCTCCTCCATGATGATTTCCATCTTTTGATAACTTTCTTTAAATTCTTATTGTTTGCTAACTTCCTTCAAACCTTTATCATTGATCAAATTATGTGTTGGAGGTTGCGCACCCTCCTCAACATTGATTTCACATTCAATGGGGGAAGCTTCAACAAGATCACTATTGTCACTTGATGTAGAGTTATTTTCGTTGATGGAATTTCCTTCTTGTTCAACCTCCTCTAGGTCTTCCTCCACTTCTTTATTTTCAACAATCTTCATTTCCTCCGCTTGTTGCAACACACGCTCCATTTCCTTGCACTCAACTTGAGACTCTAAAGTCTCCCTCATACCTCCCTCTTTGGTTGCTTTCTCACAATCATCCGTGAACTCATTTCGGTTGTGATATGAATCCCAAGAATCTATCTTTTGACGGATGGTTGCTTGAAGTCGGTCCATTTCTTCCTTGAAACGATCCCTTAATTCTTGTTCCGCTTTATTAACATAAGTAGGATCATATTGCTCTTGGATTAATGGACATTGATATGCTTCCATGGAGGTTTGTGGCGGAGAGGAGAATTCATGATATGGTTGGAAATGGGATTCATCAAAGCTTTGAGGTGGGAAGTTGTTTTGGTTATTGGTAGAGGGTGGAACTATACGGGACGTAAATTCTTGGAGGGTAGAGGTGAAACTGGTGAAGGCAGTTTGGAGTTCTTCTTGCTCTTGAAGAATGATACCAAGTGTATCATGCATGGGGATTTGGGTTGGAAGGTAAAGATGTTGGAGTGGAGGTGATTCAAGGGTTGCTTGTTCATAATCGTCGCAAGGGTATGCGTAGGGGGAATATAGATTTGGATCATATGTAGGCAATTGGTGGAAATAAGGTGTGGGTTGAGAATATGGTGTGTAGAATGATGGTGGTTGAGCGGTATAACCATGATAAGATTCATCATATCCATAGGAATGATATGCATTATAGGAGGGATTACCATCATAGTAACTTGAAGGGGAAGGTTGCCATGGTGATTGCTCATATGGATATGGCTCCCTTCCTGAGAATTCGTCTATCCCATAATGTGAGCCATCATTCAAGTTTTCATCGCCTACAAAGTAGTCATAGTCATATCCAAAACCACAAGGACGAGAATTCATAGTGGCAAATAAGAACAAAACTAATAGAGATCTAAAACTAACAAAAACTAACAAACGAACAAAAGACAAACATATTCACAATATTCACATATTTACATTAACCAAAAACATGGCACTCATGCGCATTCCCCGGCAACGGCGCCATTTTGACGAATGAATTTTTGCCGGTATAGAAATTATCAAGTAATCAATCGTAGTATAGTCTAAACCGACGCAAAATCCATCATCAAACAAATCTACAATCTATAACCGAGAGTATTAGTCCCGAGTCGTTCTTCCCTAGGAATGCTACAAGGATGCATGCTATTGGTTAAGTGGTCTTTTGTGGTTTAAAGAGTGTAGCATAAAAGTGTGAATAAAAGAAAACAACAATCAATCAATATTAAAAGCCTTGGCCAAGGTTGAACATTGGAAGTCCCATCACTATAGCTTCATTCAATTGTGATAACAAAGGAGTGTTGCTTTACTTAGTTAACCCCTAATCATAGAGGAAAGTCAAGTAAAAGTAATTAACTCAAGTCACAAGTCCTAGTCTTACCCTAGGGAAGTCTAGCTTTAGTGCACTCTAAGTCAATTAGCAATCCTCAATTCTTAATCAACAATTGACATCCATTATTCAAGTGTCTCCAATGACTCAACCACTAGGCCAAGTGAGGAGATACTACTCCATATCTAAAGTTGGCATTTTCTCAAACACTTGGAGAGCAAGAATGAAAGACATAGCAAAATTGAGAAGAGATTTAGAATTAAAGCAATTCAACACAAGAGATTAACAACAATCAACAATGAACAACAATGAAAATGAAATCTTCAATGAATCAATAGAATCCAATAACAACAAAGTTGAATCTAAGACTTATGAGATTAGAACAATTACAAACACTAATGAGATTAGAGAAGAGGATCTACAACATGAACAAAGTAAATTGAGTGTTGTAATAGATCTCACCAAGGAATGGTTGAGAATTGAGAAAATGAAGATGAATCCTAGAGAGAAGTTGGAGTTTCTCTCTCTACAAATGTAACTAACTAAAAATATCTACCTAAGGATCTAAAATGAGTCTATGGATGTGAGTGTGTGTCCATCCCCTTCAATCCTTGGCTCTTATATGCATTTTGGCGCCAAAGTTGGTTGCTGAAACCTTCCAAAATCGCCAGGCACGTGTTGCAATAAAAGAATCACGTGCGGACTACGACGCGTGCGCGCACGGTACGCGTGCGCGTCCCTGGCTCATTCTGCGATGTGCGCGCGAGCGCCTTGTGCGCGTACGCGTGCTTGGCCGAGATCAATTCTTTGGCTTTTTGTGCTTCTCTCCACTTGCATGCTTCCTTCCTTGCTTCCTTTGATCCATGCCTAGCCTATTTCAATCCTGGAATTACTAGCAAACACATCAAGGCATCTTATGGAATCAAAGAGAAATTAGAATTCATCAAAATAAGGATTGAAAAGCATGTTTTTACACTTAAGCACAAATATGGGAGAGATACAAAACCATGCTAATTCATAGGCTAAATGTGACAAAAGGTTATCAAAAATACTCTAAATTCAATACAAAACAAACCGTCAAATTGGGGTTTGTCAACCCCTTCCCATCATTTTAGCAATGATGAGTTTAGTTTAGTTATCTAAACTACCATCCATTGAAATGTACATCCCATCATGCTAGTTGTTTTTGTATATTTCTTGGTTTAATCTGCTAAACTAACTCCAATATTCTTTGTATTCTTCAGTTTTTATTCCTGATACTCATTGGTTTTTTTTTATTAGCAGCTAGCATGACATTTTTTTCTTGAAATTTTCACTTAAAACTTCCTTCTTTGATCTGAAATGGTGATTGTACTTTGGTAATGTCAACTTCTTTCCCTTTGAAAATTTTAATGCTAGTAAATTTTTTCTGTTTCACTTTTTTATTATTATTTGCATTATTATTCTTAATTTATTAGAATATTTTTTTAGATTTCCTTCTTTTTTGCTCTTGAAGTTTTGACCTATTGAATATTAATTTTGGACTGCGATTCCTCTTTAGGCTGAAATCATTTTCCCTTCTCATCATTTATGACATTTAAAACCTCAAATATGATGGAATAATTTTCTTTTTTTTCAGTCTGTTTTACCTCCCCTGATTTTCTTCCTTTGATTCAGGGATATTTTTCTGATTTTGTGTCATGTGAAAGCTGTTGGTCCAATTAAGCATATTCTATGGAATAGAATTATCATTAATAGAATTAATGTCACCATGTGTGAATGCTGATCTAGATTCTTTGTCTTCTATTGATCCAATTTTTTTGCATTCTATTTATTCTTTCTCTTTTTGACCTTCATTTACGTTAGTTGTTGTTAGTTCCAATCATCAGAATGAGCTCTATTCATATGATTCTAATTACTAACACCTATAATTACATCCTTTTTGTATAAGTTTTATGATTTTTCTTTGGGCAAACATTCACCTTATTATAACCATATTTTCAGCAATTGAAATAAATTAGATATAACCCCCTCGTATACTAACATGAATTCATTTTTCAAGATTGAGAAAGTTGGAACCAATTGATTTAAAAAGATAAAGATAATTGAAGACAGAAAATTAGAAAAGATGAATGAGATAATAATTATATCGTTAAATCTCTTGTAAGAATTTTAGATTCTGCAAAAGATTATTGAATTAAATCTCTCATAAATTAAACTAACATCCGCTTGACATATAAAACGATATATTAGGTTCAGATTAGTTCAAATTGAAAAATATAAAAATGAGAAACTATTATTATTATTATTATTATTATTATTATTATTATTATTATTATTATTATTATTATTATTATTATTATTATTATTATTATTATTATTATTATTATAGAATATACTATACATTTTTTCTCTGATACTCATTGATTCTTTGATTAGCAGCTAGCACGACATTTTTTTTCTTGAGATTTTGATTTAAAATTTCCTTCCTTGATCTGAAATGGTGGTAGTGTTAACCTATTTTTCTTTGAAAATTTTAATACTGGCAAAATTTTTTTGTTTCACTATTTGATTGTTATTTATATTATTATTTTTAATTTGTTAAAATCTTTTCTTAGATTTTTCTTCTCTTTTTCCTCTTAAAGTCTTGGCCTGCTTAATATTAACTTTGGACTGCGATTTCTCTTTAGGTTGAGATTATTTTTCTTCTTCATCGTTTATGATATTTAAGACTTTAAATATGGTGAAATAATTTTCTTTCTTTTTAGTCTGTTTTACCTCCCCTTATTTTTCTTTCTTAAGAACTATCCATGGTCCATACAAAATTTCTTCCTTTGATTCAGCGATATTATTCTGATTTTGCATCTTGTGAAAGCTACTAGTCCCATTAAATATATTCTACGAAATAGAATTATCATTAACAGAATTAACGCACCATGTGTGAATGCTAATCTAGATTCTTCGCCTTCTATTGATCCAGATTCTTCGCCTTCTAATTTTTCTTTCCCTTTTTGTCCTTCATTTACGTCAGCTGTTGCTGGCTCCGATCATCAGAATGAGTTTCGTTCATAAAATTCTAATTACCAACATCTATAATCGCATCCTCTTTAAATAAATTTTCATGATTTTTTTTAGACAAACATTCATCTCATATTTTCAGCAATTGAAACAAATTAGATGTAGTTCCTCATATATTAATATGAATTTTTTTCCAAAACTGAGAAGATTGGAACCAATTGATTTAAAATATTAAGAGAATTGAAAGACAGAAAATTAGAAAAGATGAATAAGATAGTAATTACACTACAACAATTTCGGCAGATAGCGGTGGCCGGTTTGCAGCGATTGTAGAAATCCGCCGCTGAATGTAGAATAGTGGCG
This sequence comes from Arachis hypogaea, assembly GCF_003086295.3. Taxonomy (NCBI): domain Eukaryota; kingdom Viridiplantae; phylum Streptophyta; class Magnoliopsida; order Fabales; family Fabaceae; genus Arachis; species Arachis hypogaea. The sequence goes on along the minus strand of NW_027255484.1, from coordinate 20,287 downwards.
ATTAATGCAGCGGTTAGTCGTTGGAGTTGCTATCCGTTTCACATCTAGCGGTGGTTAGGATCAACCGCTGCTAAATGTAACAAAATTGCACACATAGTTGCTGAACCAATACTTAATTTTAGCGGTGGTTTTATTCTAACCACTGCCAAATTTGCTTCATTTCTCACTCTCATATTTGGATGTAGTCTCGTTTTTTAAAACTAAGAGAATATAAATTACTTTATTTCTCATTAGTTTCATTAATGTTGTTCTGAATTAATGTTGTCTTTCACAAATTTAGAAAGTTTTTTTGGTAAATAATTTGGGTTTGCCTGTATTTGATTTTTTGATATAGTCTAATTAGTTAATTTTGATCAATTTGTTTGAGTCACTGTTACCTAAACCGTGACACCAATTTCTGGATTTGTTTTATATATAAAAGATTAATCACTTTTGCATTTCATTTTTAGGTCTTTTAGGATTCTTTGTTGCATTTTCTTATTTTACATATGTATATAATAAGCTTAGTAAAAACAATAAAATTCTCCAAGAAATTTATCTATAGGGCACCACTCCAATTGATTGAAAATTTTTGTGTTGAACTTGCTTGAACTATACATTGTGGAACATGATTTTTGAGCTAAGAACACAAGCATGTGAGTTTTGAGCCTAATTGTGTGGTTACATCTTATAACCACTTATTTCTATTCTTGTGTGCATTGTTCTCTTTCTATGATTGTAATCTTTAATTTGTTTGATTCTTTATGTCCATTATTCAATGTATACATGCATTTATATGATTGAGGCCATTGTTTCATTTAGCTCACCTACCTAAATAGCCTACCTTTCATCAACCATTGTTAGCTAACTTTGAGCCTATTTTAACCCCTTTGTTCTTTAATTTAGCACATTATAAGCCTTTAAGCGAAAAACAATAAATGTCCGTAATTTGGATCTTTGATTAGCTTAGGCTAGTGAGTGTGTGTATCATTCAAGTGTGAGAAAACTTGGGACATTAGTTGGGGTAAAAGGGTGATTTTGCTTTTTGTTGAAAATATTGAGAATTGGGTACATACTCATGTGTTAATTAAATATAAAACCATATGCATTGACGCTCTTGTATATATTTTAGTTTGAAAAAACTGATGATAAAGAAAAAGAAAAGAAAATATATATATATATATATGAATGAAAAATAAAAGAAAAAAATAGAAAAGAAATAAAAAAGAAAAACAATAAAAAGGGGACAAAATGCCCCAAAATAAAGTTCAATAAAAATCAGTGCATATGGGATGTGAATTGAAAAGAGAAATGCATGAGTGTGTGGAAAAAGTGAGGAATATGGATAGTTAAGTTAGCTTTCAAATTGTATAGGTTGTTATATAGGTTAGGTGGGAAGCTTAAGTTTATCAAAGATTCAAATTCTAGTCCACTTAACCATATACAATCCTACCTTGACCCTAACCCCATTACAACCTTATGAAAAGTCCTCATGATAATTGTATGCATGCATGAAATAACTGTTGATTGTTAGATGAAAAACAAATCTTGGAAAGCATGATTAGGGGAGAATTGAGTGAATAAACTCCAAACACTAGAGTGATTAGAGCGGATACACATCCGGTGAGGGTTCGATTGCTCAATTACATGTTTTCACCTAAAATCATCATTTTTCTTGCAAGTTTGTAAAAATCTTCAATAACTCAATTCAATTGTGGATTTGATTTGATTGCTATTACTTTAGCCCTTATGCTTATATATGTTTTCTTGGGAATTGTTTTATTTTGACTAAGTAGTTGCATTCATTTAGATAAATTTCATGTAGATAGGTTGCATTTAATTAGTTTGCATTGATTAAATATTGGTACCCTTTGTTTCTTTCTTAATTCTAGCATGAAGACATGCTTGGTTTAAGTGTGGGGAGGTTGATAAACCCCATTTTTAGGGGGGTTTATCTTGTGCTTAATTTAGGGGATTTTATCACCTTTTCTCACATTTATTTAATGAAATTGCATGGTTTCGGGATTTTCTCCTAATTTGTGCTTAAGTGTAAAAACATGTTTTTAGGCCTTTAATTTGCTAATTTTAATTCATCTTTGATTCTACTAGATGCCTTGATATGTTTGTTAGTGAATTCAGGATGAAAGGCTAGGGATGGATCAAAGGAATGAAGAGAAAAGCATGCAAAGTAGAGAACTCATGGAAAATAAAGGATTTGGGGAGCATTCATTGACGCGCACGCGCGACAGACGCGCAAACGTGAATGAGAAGTCGCATGGCGACGCATAACAGACGCATACGCGTGGATGGAAAATGTCAACGACGCATACGTGTGACCCATGCGTACGCGTCGATACTCGCACGTGACCTCATTAAAGTGAAATGCTGGGGGCGATTTCTGAGCTTCCCAGGCCCAGATCCAACTCATTTCCTGGGGCTATTACATGCAAAATTCAAGGGGGATCAAGGGGGTGATTCACACATTTTAGTTTTAGAGAAAGATGTAGAATTCTAGAGAGAGGCTCTCTCCTCTCTCTAGATTAGGGTTTTTTATTTTCCTTTTTAGATCTAGATATACTTCTTCCCTTACTTTAATTTTCATTTTTTGTTGTTCTAGTATTTTACTTCTCTTGTTGTTTCCTTTATTTTGTTAATTTTAGTTTATGAACTCTTTTGTTGATTTCCATTTCCTTTTAATGCAGTTTATGATTTCTATGTCTTTTTATATTTGCTTTGGTTTCCTATTGTTGGTCTCTTGCCTTTGTAGTTATAGTTTCCTTTAATTCTTTCAATTTATGTTGTTTACTTTTATTGCCCACTAGGTGTTTGATGAAATGTTTTTTTAGTCAAGAGTTAGATTTTTATCCTCTTGACTTGTGTTGAGTAATTAGTGACTCTTGAATTATCAAACTCTCTTGTTGATTGATAGTTGGAAGTTGCTAGTTGACTTGAATGCCACTAAAGCTAGTCTTTCACTATGATTTGACTAGGACTTGTGGTCTCAAGTTGATATCCACTTGACTTTCTTTCATAGTTAGAGGTTAACTAAGTGGAGCAATGGACAATTCTTGTCACAATTGATGATGATAATGAGGATAGGACTTCTAATTCTCATTCCTTGCTAAGAGCTTTATTAGTTGTTATTTTATCTCTTTTGCTATTTACATTTCTTGTTCCTTATTCCAAAACCCCAAAAATACTTGTTCTGTAGCCAATAACAAGAATACTTCCCTGCAATTCCTTGAGAGACGACCCGAGGTTTAAATACTTTGGTTTATTTTTATTGGGGTTTGTACTTGTGACAAACTAATTTTTGATTGAGGAATTGTTTGTTGGTTCAGAACTATACTTGCAACGAGATTTCATTTGTAAAATTCTTTATTGACAACAATTTTCTCTTCATCATGCAATTCTATATTCTTCATTTCCTCCTTTGATGCAATATCCAACTCAAGAACATAGTTGTTTCTGAAGCGCGTCTACATAATACCAGATATAGTTTATAGTATTTTTTTTTTGTAAAATACACTACTTATTTACAATGAAATTTTTGAATTAGGAATCTATTCTTTTACCTTCAATTTAGCAAGTATTTCAGAAGAACTCTTTCCAGATGCACATGCCACAAAAATATACCCAAACCTCTTTTTGTACATTGATCCCCATTTATGAAGTTTTTACATGTTTAAATGTTAACATAACAAATATTATTCCAATACATTTGGTTCTTGTATATAAACTTAACATATACATTATTCAATTAATCAAAAATTGTATACCTAATGAACGAACCTGTATGGTATAATTGTTTGCCGTTTTTAAGTATTTATTAAAACAAGAGTGTCCTGATGTAGCCTCCAACCAACACCTAACATTCACTTTACGAAACCATATGTCTCTAGCAACAGCAATTGCATGTTCCAACGATGAGAATGGCGAGGCTACAGCCATTTCTGTAGTAAATGTCGGGCTTGCACAGCATGATGAAAAGTCATTCTTTTCCACTTGCCTTGTTATTCCATCATTTAAAATAACTAATATTTATTAGTCATAACAACATTAAAATTAGTTAATAATTATTAGATATGTTATGTTTAAATAAAACTGACATTAAGAACAACAGCATCAAACAATATAGATATCTCATTCTGGAATAAATGTAGATAAACAAAAAATGGAGGAAATGGGAAAAAGCTTTAATTTATTAAAGCTGTTAATCTAGTAAAGAGTTCATTGAAATACGAAAATGCAAATCGTGATGTAACCAGACAACTATATACAAAAACTAATTGATAACTTATTAAACACACAAATCTTCTTTAAAAATTACGTTGTACAATCATATGTTTCATTCTGCAACATCATCAATATTTTCAGAAACATTGTCTGTGGGGTCTTTTGTATCATCATCCCTTGCCAACTGTAACTCTCCAATGTCCTCTGTCGTTGACATGTTTAACCTTGGCTGTGGAGAGAAACCAACTTCAGCTTCTTCATTCTCTTCTCCCATGTCATACAAGTCTTGTGGCTTCACATGAACAATTACGCTCCATTCTTTATCTACTTCATCGTCCACATAGTATACAAGATGAGCCTCTGATGCCAATATGTACGGTTCATCGTCTTCTCGATCACCAGTGTGTATTGAACGAGAGAAGTTAACACTAGTAAGACCCAAATGATCTTGTTTGATTCCTCTAGTAGTAATCGTATCCGCCCAAATACACTTCAACATCACAACTGAGAACCGACAGTTATAATTCAATTCAATTATGTCTACAATTTTGCCATAATATGGAACACTAACAGTAGCCACTTTTTGGTCACGCATGCTTGCATAACTTCGTGTATTAGACGAGACATATACTCCACTATTTTGGGATTTCATCCCTTCATCCTTTGCCATAGTTCTAAACTTATACCCGTTGACATTGTACGCCCCATAACGTCTTGCTTGTAGTCTGGGTCTACATTCGAGGCATTTAATCTCATTTGAATACTCAGTGCTCTCCATCGGGCCATTTAATCTCATTAAAGTATTATAGTATGTTTCATGCTATCATTTGACCTTGGCATAATGCTTACTGTATGCTAACCTCTTGCTTGAACCACTGAACAAATTCCTTGTGCACAATGCTATCTATTTTTTATTGCGACCTTGTTTGACCTCGTAGCATTCTCTTTGTTTTTTTGTCTAAATGAACTATTTGAAATAGCACAACATTATTCACTAATAATGAAAGGCTTAAACAGATTTATCTCCGAGAGTTTAAATTTAACATAAGATCACTTACTCAATAAATTCAGAAACAGCCTCACAGTTGGCTAGCACGTGACGATGTGCTTGATGTTGTTCCATTTGGCTTAGCTTAAAATGAGTTGCAACCCCTACCGCCTTTCCAATTTTCGGAAACATTGTTTCACAGGCATTAGGGATCACTCCACTAGGTTGATCATCAACTCGCACCGGTCGATTCATCCTAGTCTCAATATCATCCAGATATCTAGAACAAAATGTTAGAATCTCCTCAGATAAGTATCCCTCTGTAATTGAGCCTTCTACTTGAGCCCTGTTGCGCACATATTGCTTCAAACGTCCCAGATACCTTTCAACGGAAACAATGTCATATGAGTAGTACAATTTATTAATGAAACCGCATGTTGTAAACAGGTTTACATAGGAACTAACCTCTCTATTGAATACATCCACCAATAATGTACTGGGCCACCAGTTTTTACTTCTTCTACAAGATGCACGATAAGGTGTACCATGGCTGTGAAGAATGATGGATGAAAAATCATCTCCATACGACACAGGGTGTGAACAACATGATTTTAGAGTTTATCAAGTTGTAGAGGGTTAACGGCTTTCCCACAGGGTGCTCGAAAAAATGATGAAAGATCGGCAATTAAGTACCCACATTGGCAGGTAGTGCATTCTTGACCAGAATTGGAAGCAAATGTTCTATCAGAACGTGACAATCATGACTTTTCAAACCATACAACTTACGCTGTCGCAAGTCAACACAACGCATAATGTTGCTTGAATAACCATCTGGAAAGATGACATGTTGAAGAGTCTTCAGAAATATATCCTTTTGTGCATTTGACATGGTAAAAACTGTAGAAGGATATTTTCCACCTTCGCGCGGCCACAACTCCGACCTTATGCCCTTGTATTGTAAATCCTTTCGAGTTTTCATATTGTCCTTTGACTTTCCACTATCGTTTAATATAGTGAACACTATGTTATCGCAGACATTTTTTTCTATGCGCATAACATCTAGGTTATTACGTAGCATATTTTCTTCCCAGTATAGGAGTTCGAAGAAAACACTGTTCTTCTTCCAATTTGATTCACCCATGTTGGCATCTTCACCATTGTATCTTTTTTGTCCTATGACGTTTGTCATCTTTCCAAATGACACGTGAACATTTGATTGTTGTCTTAGGATATCTGTTCCAGACAACATCTTTGGGATCCCTGTTTTCTACTTGTCCGTCAAATCTTAACTGGTCCAGTCTAAATTTATGACCCTGACTTAGAAACCGACGATGACCCATAAAACGCCATTTTTGACTATACGTCAATTGATGTGCCTTAGCATCAAAATTACAAATAGGTCATGCTAACCTGCTGTGCATATTCCACCCTGATAAGTTTTCCAATCCTGAAAAATCGCTAATAATCCACATCAATGCCGCAAACATCTTGAAAGTGCTTTTCTTGTTAGTGTCGTACATTTCTACCCTATCCCATAATTGCTTCAACTCATCAACTAGGGGCTGCAAGTAAATATCTATGTCATTTCCTGGCATTTTAGGCCCAGGAATAATCATAGATATGATAAACGAGGTCTGGTTCATGCAAAGCCATGGAGGAAAGTTGTACGGGATAAGAATAACCGGCCAAATAGAATACTTTGTGCTCATGTTCCCAAAAGGATTAAATCCATCGCTAGCTAAGGCCAGGCGAACACTACGTGGGTCTGATGAAAAAGAAGAATTTTTCTCATCAATTTTTTCCAAGTAATAGCGTCCCTAGGATGCCTCAAGAAATCGTCACTATTGTGACCCTCCTTATGCCACAACATGTTTTTAGATGTTTTGCTGCACATGAATAACCGTTGTAGTCGCGGTATGAGCAGAAAGTACCGAAGAGTCTTTGCTGCTATTGGTTTCCCATTTCTCCTGACTTGAGTTTTTAGCTTGAGAACAGAACCCTTCCGCGTCTTTTGCTTCCATCTTGAAGTCCCGCAGCGTTTGCACCTTGTCAAATTCTTGATCATCACCCCGGTATAACATGCAATCGTTTGGGCATGCATCTATTTTCTTGTATTCAATACCCAGCTTCCTAATAATCTTTTTGGCCTCATAGAATATTATCTGAAGTTTAGCGTGCTCAAAAATATCTCGCAACAAATCTAGGATCATTGACATCGCCTTGTCACTAACACCACACATGCACTTTATATGGTAAACTTTACTAGAAATGATAGCTTCGAGTATTTTGAATATTTGGGATATAGTTCTTGTTCTCCGTCTGCAAGTAAATCATCAAAATTTCTTGCGGCACGACTTGGCCCGTCATATAAATTCGGAAATTCTTGTTCATCATCGTCAACATCTTCATCCATTGTGGTGTCATCGGCGACATGTGGAATTGAGAATTCAAATGCCTCGTTGACCATTTGCGTCATTGGATTTACTTGGGAGAGTGGATTATCGTTTATGCACGTACACCTTGTGCCCTCGTCAGAGGGTTTTTCGCCGTGATGAAACAGGTGGTCGTACGTATCTTCTCTTGTTTGCATATAAGTTGAAAGCCACACTTTGAACAAGGACATTTTATCATTCCATCTGACGATGCATTAGCAAATGCGAAGTCTAAAATATTATTCAATCCTTAATTATATTCTGCACTGTCTCATAGTTCTAAAATCTAACTTTTGTCCATATCTAATATAAAATAACAAAATTTTATAGTTCTTAATGTAAAACATACGAACTATTGGAATTATAACTATTTTAGTAAACAATGACAATATATTAAACACATAGCTAATTAAAAAAAAAAACAGAAGATAAATATTAATATTGATTTATGTATTTAACTCACACTCTGTGAATTTTTTCACCCATTTTTATTTTTAAATATTAAAATTTTGGACTTGAATTTCAATACATTCTTTCAAATCAGTAATCTTATGGTCTTATTTATATAAGGTAAATTCACATCGTCATTATTATTTATTATTCTCATGGTATCTACTATGAGGTAGAACGTTAGTACGTTAATTAATACTAGTAAAATTAAATGGAGTTATCTATTTATTTATTTGTTTGTAATTTTTATATTTGTTTGTAATAACAAGATAATCTTTATTTTATAATTTTTTGCCATTACCCTAATTTTTTAAATTTTGCCTACTGATTCGTAATATCTAGGGCAGACCACATAAAGTATGTTTGACAATTACGTTAATAGTTGATATTTTGTATATATTTTTTTCTCCTCAAATTTTTTACTTGATTCACATGAATATGCTAGTTATTATTGGTCTTAATAATTTTATTAGTAATTTTATTATCATCATTAATAATTTTTTATTATATTTTAACCATTTTTATTTTTTGTTATTTTATTTTTTAATTTTTTTGTTAATGTGAATTATTGATTTTGTTAAAAGTACAAAATAAATAAATAAAAACAGTCTATACATAACAATAGAGTCACAAGTAACATAATTTTATCGCTCAAAATAAAATTAAATTAAATAATACTGCGAGTTTTAGTATAACTATAAATTCATTTTTGTTTGATATTGTAAAATTTATAAATTAAACTCTTGTGTATAGTTTACTATTCTAATTTTTTTTATAATGTGTGAAATTGTTCATATTAACCATGATCAATTAAATAAAAGATTAAGTATAGTGTAAAAAATTAGAACCCAAAACACCCATGCAAATAAAGTTATTGAGAGTACTAAAAAAAATACTAATTTAAATTTATTTTTTATAATGTAACAAATAATTATTAACATTTACTACAAACAGAAAAATTATTGACTTTTATGTTATCTTTAATTGGCTAAATAAATAATATTATAAAATTGAAAAATTATTGACGTATTAAAATAGAGTACTATAAAGTAACAAAAAAGAATACTATAAAAAATATTAAAAGACTAAATATATTTAAAAATATTATTATAATTTAATTTTATAATTCTTTAGTTATTAACTAATTATAATGCAATAAGTGATTTTAATTAATATTACTAAAAAAATATGCATTCTACCAACATAAAACATATTTTGCTATAATAAATCATAAATTTGTTTATATACTCAAATCTCTCATAAAAATTTTGTATTTTACAAAAAATTATCAAATTAAATCTCTCATAAATTAAACTAACATCCACTTGACATATAAAATGATATATTAGATTCAGATTAGTTTAAATTAAAAATCTATAAAAATAAAAAACTATTATTCAACTTATTATTATTATTATTATTATTATTATTATTATTATTATTATTATTATTATTATTATTATCTCATATGTAATTTTTATACACAATTTTTGATAATAAAATTATTTCATACACAATTTTTGATAATAAAATTATTTTATATTAAATTATTTAAATTAAGAGAAGAAAACTGCATATTAAATTGAAAACAAAATTTCTAAACTATTATAGTTTATCATCAGTTATGATTCCAATGAAACTTTTGGCACTCAGTGAAGAAATCGAAGACAAAAAAATGAGTCGATCACTTTCAACAAACTAGTTCTGAGATTGAAAGAAAGAAAATCTAAGAAAAAAGTAAAATGGACCTGCCACTTAGAAGAAGCATAGTGGCAATTCGTACGCATTATTATCATTTGTCAAATAAATAAACAAATTCCTATTTTATGATAAACATCATACATCATCAATTTATCCTCGAACATAAATCCAAAAGCAACCTCCTCCCAGTTTTAATTTGATGTGATCGTAATCAAACTTCATGGTTTCCAAGAAGTTTATGAATCGTAATAATCTTCATTTCGACGTATGCATTGTTGCACTCACCACGTGATACAGCTATATATGGTATGTAGGGTGTGTATGTCTTTTCTGAATGAAATAGGTCAATGAAAGAGCGAAAGAAGCATGAGTTATGTTGAATAAATAATTGTCTAGGTGGAATGAAAAATAAGAAAACCAAAACAGAAATTTTGAAGGTAAAAAACAGAGAACTAGTTGACCTGTAAATGGATATATATTTCATCCTAGTACTCCATATTAATTTTTTATTGAAGTATGCTATTAATTTTAGCTAATACTTTTTAAATATTGTCAAAGTTTCATAACTGTTGTAATTATTATAATTATAATCATCATAGAATATGCTATATATAATAAATAAGAAGATATATAATAGATTATATATTATAAATTATTTATTATCTATAATCTATATATTATTTATTTTTGTATATATATAATATAACAAATTAACAATTCTGTTAGATAATCAAAAAAAATCTAATCAATAACAAGCTAACAAGCATTTTTAAACTTCACTTCATATTTATTAATTATCATTAATAAATTATTATTTAAATTTTAATTTTTAAAAAATAAATTATTCATTATTCATTATTTACCTATATTTTTCATAATACAAATGTTTGTAAGGTGGCCATGTAACTCATGTTTTCCTTCACGCAAATGACCAACTTTGGAGATTAAGGCTTTTCTCCCTCGCGTGGCTGTAAAACCACCTTCATTTTTTTTTCCATTTAAACCCCCACTCATAAATTTTCTAGCCCCACCAGCCCCATTTTCATACATATTAATACCCCTCTTCTCTTCTTCTCTTTCCTTATCAAATATTATTATGCTTGCATTAAAACCCTAGCTTTTCCCATAGAGGTATCTATATATATATAGTCATCAAAAGAAAAGAGTAGTAGTGAGGACGTTTACCGATTAGACATGAGTGCAAGCACAAGCCGTGGCGGCGGCCGCGGCGGCGGTAGCAGTGGCGCTAGTGGGAGTGGTACCAAAGGTAAGGGTAGTGGCGGTCCTTGCGGCGCTTGCAAGTTTCTGAGGAAGAAATGTGATCCGGGATGTGTCTTTGCTCCGTACTTCGATCCTGATCAAGGTGCAATCTACTTTGCATCGGTGCACAAGGTTTTTGGGGCTAGCAACGTTGGTAAGCTTCTTTCCAAAATTCCAGTTCATAAGAGGCTTGATGCTGTTATTAGTATTTGTTATGAAGCACAAGCACGAATGAGAGACCCTGTTTATGGATGTGTTGGTCAAATCTGTACCCTTCAACAACAGGTACTATTTATTTTCAAATTTTCAATTGAGATTACTCGTCATATAACATAAATTAAGATGATTACTCATCTTACTTTATTTAGCATTTATTTTACACTACAACAATTAATGAATGTAAAATAAAATAAATTATGATGAATTTTGGCTAAATTTTTTTTGTTATTAAATATTTTTTTATTTAAAATTTTCAATTGAGATTACTCATCATATAACATAAATTAAGATGATTATGTGATCCATTCTGATGTGTTCTTCGTAGTTCATTGTTTGCTTCCTTTGGCTATCTTAATTCTACAATAAACTAATTAAATAAATATTTAGGTTTTAGTAATCTCATCTTCTTATGTATTTTTCACCTTGACTCGGGAATAAATAAATTTTTAACGTACAAAATATATAATTATGATAGAATACACAAATTAAAAATTGTTATATTTAATTTACAAGGTAATATGTTGAGTGTATAAAAAATATTATTTTTAATGCTATATATTTCGATTCATTTTAGTATAATTAAAAGTATTTTAAGGACATGATGAGTTACAATAAGGAAATAAATTTCTAAAAATAAAAAATAAAAATACAAACTACCCATTAACTTTTATAATACATTTAACGCATAACAATTTAAAAAAAATATAATTAATTTATATTTTTTATTCAAAATTCAAATTTCGAATACTTGTTAATTACCAAGACTTTTCTGAATATACATTAAATTTTAAGAATACGAAAACAAAACCAAATTTATAGTAGTCTTGTAACTTCTTTCATTTTAATTTGTTTGTTAGCAAATAAATGAGAATGGATTAACAACCCCCATTTTCAGATGTTCACACCGCTTTTGGATGGTTTTCGTGCCATTTTTGCACAAATTAAGTGAAAGCACGAAAGGAGAGACTGAAATTGAATCTACTACTTTCAATTTTGTATATGTTGATGAATATATAGTAATTTGTTTAGGAAAGCCTCTAATAAACGAAGTTTAATTTATGTTTTAATTCTAAGATGAAAACTCACGTACAAATTAATATTTAAAAATTATTAAATAATTTAATAAATTTGACTAAATTATCATCTAATAATTCTTAACTATTAATTTCACACGAAAATAATTATATATAAATCTTCACCTAATTCTAATACGTAAATAAAAAGATCTCTCTAATCTGCATTAGTATTCCTTCAACACAATACCTTATTACCAGAAATGCTTTGTGTGCACCAAAAAATAAAATAGAAAAGAAAAGAGAAAAAATTGTTAAAAAATAATATTTTAATTTGTTTTTTATTTTATTTTTTTTATAAAATTTTAAAAATAAAAATGTAAATCAACCCATCTTAAAAATTACCAGCGAATTTCTAAACATTTCAATGAAATTAAGCCACAACTCTTAATTAAATTATTAGACCGGTTAACAACAAATTTAGAAAAAAAAATGATCAAATGATAAGTGGTTGGATGTAACATGAATTTAGTTCTTAGTTTTTGCTGGTTTTAGGGGGATATGGTTGGTTAGTTTCTAGGGCTTAATTAAACAATATTATAGTCACTGTCTTTAATTTTTTTTTCTAAAGGACCAAAATATATGTATTCTGATATTTTTTTTCTTAAAATGAACATAAAAATAAAAATGAATATCACATTTCATAACTTTTAATTACACTCATTTTCTTTCAAACAAAGCTACGAAATTAACATGTAACTCTAACTTTATTATCAGACATACAAACATAGCTTTAGTCTCACTTAATCAATAGAATCCACCTAGTGAGTTAGAAACTTGTTGTATTTCTAAGACAATTTTTTTTAATACAGTTAGAGTAATACTTTAAATTAATTAATCAGTTTCTATTTTCTAGAAAAATATAAAACTAATTTTTTTAAGAGTATATACATACATAAATCTCCAAAAATTTTTGTGTTTTGACATTTTTATCCCAAAAATTTTTTATTACGTTGAGATTTCTAAACTTTACAAAAATAAGACATATAAAAATTTTTGTCACACTTTCGAAAATTTATTTATCGAATTGAAAATAATAGGTCTGAGTTAGTGGTAGAACTTGAAACAAAAATTTAACATTAAAATTTAATAATAATATTATTTATATTAAAATAAAATTTGTAAATATAATTATTCTTTAAGTTTGTTACTAATAAGATAATAATCAATAATTCTATATATAAAAAATATAAAATAGTTTATAATTATACTCTTTAAATCTTTAGTGACTTGAAATCTTCAATAATTGAATCAGAACTAAATTTTTCAGCAATTTCTTTCTCAATTTCTTTTTTTTTATTATTTTCATTGCTGAAAATGATTGCTTGTTGTAAAACTGGAAGAGTTAATAGGAGACGAATCAATCTATCAATCAAGAGAATTGCTTGTTGAATAAAGAGACGCGAAATACGAATAAAGAAACTGTTAGTGAACCTGGGTACTTTAAGTCATAATAAAGTATTTAAGCCAATTGAACTATTTTTTATTTTTTTTAAAAAATACTACTAATTTTTTTTATAAAAAAATTGGGAACCATAGTTCCCATTATCTTAACTAAACTCCGCCTCTAAGTCTGACTAACGTACAATTTTTTTGAAACAACAAATTTTCCTATCTAAAATTTCTTACTATTTGGATATATACTTTTTTTAAAAAATATTAAAGATTAATTATTTTTTTATTAATAATTAGATATCTAATATTTAAAAAATAGAGATCAAATTATTATTATTATTATTATTATTATTATTATTATTATTATTATTATTATTATTATTATTATTAATTAATTAATTAATTAATTAATTAATTAATCCGATATAAAAATTGTTATTGGTAAATTTGAGATATATGTATTATGGGGTTTCTGAATGAACATCAATGTGGATTGTATATTACACATGTAAATATGGCATGAATTAATGTTGTCCATACTCGAGTTGCATGAGATGGCTTAACTGTAGATCAAAATTTCTTTTTCACAAAAATTAAGTTGGGTTTATAAGATACAAAATCATCTATGTGAAAAGCTCTTACATAAAAGAAGCGCACTAAATGTTATAAATTATTCGTTTAAACTTTAAACTTTGAAAAATGATGATTCATAGTATGTATGCCTTTTTTATAATAATTTTCTTTTGAATAAAGTTATATAATTCAAATTTATTACTTTATAAATTAACACATTTTTTCTTATGATTTTAAAAAGTTGGGATGTTCTAAGTGTGTACGTAAAAAATCAGTTATTAAATTAGTTATCGGTATAAAATATATATTAAAATATGAAATAATATTAAAATAAATTAAATAATATATGTATTTATATACAATATCTAATATTAATTTAATAATTAATTTTTTATGTGTACATAGTATTTTGTTTGAAGATATTTAAAAAATATTTTTTTAAAATTAACTTGTGTTTATTACAACTAAAAAGTTAATAAAATCTTATATATTAATAAATATTTAGATTTACTCTTAATTAAATTATTGATGAAAAATTTTATTTGCAATCAAATTTTTTATTTATGTCTATTATAATTATTTTAAATTTAAAATTATTTTTCTAAATACATTATTATTGTTTGTGTATATTTATTGAAAGTTATTTTTAATTTACTAAATATAAATACTACTATTTAAAAAAATTATCTTTTTAAAATCAACTTTAATCAACTTCTTACAAAAAGTAAAATATTTATCAAATTAAACATAAAATTTATTACAAGTTTGATACACAGACATATCCCATAATGAGACCTTAATTAAGTGAATGAAACTCTCTAATAATGAATCATGAAGAGAGAATAATAAAAGATGTAAGGGAAAAAGTTTCTAAGAGTATAATATTAGTGAGTATCAAAAAGTTATTACTATACAAAATTCAAATTCATAGTTTCATTTTTTTCTTTGTACAATATAATTAGGTGAAAACTCAAATATAGTTAATTTCATATAAAGATAACTAAAATTCGTTAAATAATTTAACAGATTTGACTAAATTATCATCTAACAACTCTCAGCTATTAATTCCAACTATACCTGAATTTTCATTTATAATCATATTACAATCAATTATCTAAATATTTTCTTGTATAAAGATATTGGTTTACATAACCATTCTTGATTGCTATGATAGGATCTTTTTCTATGATGTATGTTGTTAAACTTGCTTATGCTACTTATGAGTATTGGTTAACAATAATAATTTCTCCCCATGAAGTGAATATCCGCGAGGATTTACCTGTCGAGAGATGAATTTGGAGAGTATTTTCTACTCATAAAAACAAAGAACGAATATCCGATTAATAAACGGGGTAGTGAAAGTAGGAGAAGAAGTATCCTCCCGTGGATATTTGTGTAATACCCATTAGTATAAAATTACTATAATATCTCCAATATATATATATATATATATATATATATATAATATATATATATATATATATATATATATATATATATATATATATATACACGTCTCTGGTGGCCGTGGTTTCGGTGGCTAGTAGTGGCTATAGGTTGACCAACCAATGAGAAACTGACAGTTGGAGTGTGGTATATTGTCCTCAAGCCTTGTATTAATTTGTTAGTTACGATAAATCTTGGTTAGTTTCTTAAGGCTAGTGTGTAGATAAATGATTAGCCAAGGATATGGATGTCATTTAGTGGAATAGCCTGTTGGCGATTGAGGGCATGGCCAGCAACCACAAAAATGGGCGAGATATGCAATGGACATTGTTAGAGAAAATCAGCGCGCGATGGAAGAAAGTCATGTGGTTTCGATGTCAAATTTTGTGGCTTAATCACTCTAGCGACAGCATCTCCGTTCTTCAAGGACATCAAGCACCTGAGACATATGAATGATGGAGACAGCGAAGCTTTTCATTTGAAGAGAATATCAAGCACTGCAAATCAAGCTCGAGGGTGGCAGAGAGAAGGCTTGAGGACCTTGTCAGCGCAGTGGTGGTCCAACCACCAACAGAGCCAGAAAACTCCAGTGCACACCAAAGATCAAGCAGCAGCGACAAGCAGCATAGACACATGTAGCAATACCTTCTGTTGAGGCGGACTAGGTCAGATCCAAGTGCATCAATGATGGTGGGATGGAATGGGTGGATATCTTCTTGTAGCAAGTGTAGAGAAAAGGCCGGCAAGGAAGGTGGAGCTGATCTATGGTGGTTCAGTAGAAGAAATGGGTTGGGATTAGGTAAGCTCTCTCAGTTCGGGTCGAAACCTGATCTATTTCACTCAGGACTAGTTTTTAGCCCAAATCTAAACACCAAAAGACAAGAAAAGTTGATTATCCACATCTATATTTCAAGTTTTTTCGTGAAAGTCAACCGCCACGTGTTATGTTATTACAAGTTCATCACTCTTAGCCACCATAGCCATGGCTTTCCCAAGCCATATATATTATATATATATATATATATATTATATATATATATATATATATATATATATATATATATATATATAATTAAAAACCCCTAGATTTTCTTATCTGCCTCACAACCTCACCCTTGCAACCGCCCTCCCTCGCTCTCAGTCTCTAGATCACTATTCACCCACTCTCAATCTCACTCTTACATAATCAAAGCCTCCACTCATCAGCCTCATCTTGTCATCTCCTCAACCTCATATTCGTCGTATTTTCCTGTTTCTCCTTCTCAAGTCAACCACATATCTTATCGTCATGTTGTTCTGCATCACACCATTCATCGCCGCTCCAGCACGTCACCGCCTTGAATTGTCGCTGCCTGTAGATTGTCGCGTCTTGGTTGTTTCCTCCTCCATCTCACTTCTCTGCTCATCTTTTCTTTTTCTTTTATATTTCTTCTTCCAATCTTTCTTCTTATGCAAAGTTTCAATCTTTCAGTTAATCAAGGATTTGAGACGTTCTCATCTCTTTGGAAGGAAAAGAAAGAAGAATATTGAGAACAATGAAAATGTTCTATTTTGCATTCTTTTAGTTCTATTTTGTATTTTTGTGAATGTAATATATTTTATTGTGTATTTAATGTTATTTTCTTGCCAAATCTGATCTAGAATGGATAGAAAACAAATCTGATTTAGTTATGATGTAATCAAATAATATTTCTCAAGCCTACGAGAGAGGATTGACACCGATAGGGAATGGTTATGGTACCTCGACTGTTAAAAATAGGTATTCACTTGCTTGACTGACAAGGAGAAGTCTGAGAGAACTTACTCGAAGTGGGTTTCTACTTGCTTGAGAAAATCCATACGTGTAGCACTCAATCATCGTTTTATCATCCAACATGTTATCTAGTGATTTCATAAATATGGAATGATATGTATTGCAAGAGGGTCGGCTCATGATTCAGGCATTCCAATCTTACATGTGTAAGGCAGAAGCTTCCAAAAATGGTTTTCCAAAAATGGTGATCAAAAATCGAATCATTATGCGTATCTTGGTGATCGTTACTTTGGTTTATTTCTTTTTGGCTGACTCATCTTCCTGTTCTATTGATCAGAAGCATCCAGCAGTGCCGCATTGTCACGTGATCCAAAAAGGTGGTCCAAATTGTCAACTGGGTGGCGAAAATACTGCCCAGTTGGTGGAGGTACCTACCTTGGGTTGCACACAACCTTCTTAATGAACGTTATGTTTACAATAGAATATGACCACGCTTTAGAGAAATGATAGTAGTTCTTTGCGGTATGTTTCGAGATTAGAACCTAGGAACCGCTCATCATAAATAGGCCAAATATGCGGACTGGTGGTAGTGGCTTGAAATAAAATCCGAATCATTTTGATAGAATATGAAACCTTTTTTATGACATTTTGGTTCCTGAACCAATTTTAAATCTAATCCCAATGACTTCTCTTTCTTCAGACCTTTTTTTCTTTCTTCGTAGCTATTGCAACCTTCTATTCTCTATATCAAATGGCTAGTAGAAACGCAGTGGGAGCTCAAAACTACGTTTAATGGAAGCATTTCGGGAAACAAAAATGGGCATTTTCTTTTTTAACGTAATTTCTACTCTAACCCTTACATTCATGTACCCTCTGACATTTCACTCTTCACTCATCTCAAAGTTTTGCTTCATTCTGGCTAGCTTACCAACTGACTCAGCTTTTGAGACAAGATTATAAAAATCTCTTATTTAACAATTTTAACTTTATAGCTTGAAAAAATACACAGTAATCTGTCTGCCAAAAAGCAACAAGTCAAATATATATGTTTGTTATATAACAGTAATAGTAACATATTAAGAACTTTGATAATAAGTCAATCGAGAATCTATGATGATCGATGATTGAATGAGGAATAAATGATTTCAATTATTAGAAAAAAAATATTAACTAGCCAGTTAGATAGGATATGCAAATTAAGATATAATAATTTAACAACAGTAAATAAATGCATTGATAAGATAAAGGTTAGATCTAAATAATCAATTCATTTAAGAGAGGGTTATCTATTTATAATAAAAAGGATATCAAGTCTAATATCTTCAACAACATTATTAAAAACTACAAGAAATATAAATTCCTGATATCTGGGTCCTGGAATGCAACCTCAGGGATGATATATGCAACTATTAATTCAGGGACTTCTTAGGCTTGAATATAATTTCAAGGACCCACTTGAGACTTAACTCTTAGGAAATGTTGCTTTAGATCATTGTTACCTATAGCCCCCAGCCTCTACTTACCTAATTGTTCTTACACTTTCACACTTACTTTATGGTTGAGTTATGTATCTCTGTTTGTTCCAATCGACAATCTTGATTCTAAACAGAGCCATTACTATACCTCAAAAGAATGACTATGTTATCCAAAGGTGGTCTTTATTTGCGGATGTTTGTGTAGAACAAAGTTGGTCTTCAGAGAGGGGTATTAAATGACTTTCACTAGTGTTAGAAAAAACACAAAAGCCCATCATCATAAGAGAGCATTTGGTGTTGTCTTGTCTTCTGAGATATGGAAACACGGTGACACATGTCTCTGTTTGGTTCAATGAGACACATTTTAGATAGATATGGAAGGACACAAATAGGACAAAGACCAAAACTTGTTTCCATCCAAATAGTTGAGTACTGAGACATAATTTTGAGACACTAATATTTCCACTTTACACTTATTAATTTTCAAATTTCCAAATTTTATACTCTCATTCTCCTAAACTTATTCCTCCTCTAGCATCTTCACCTCTCTCCAACTCCTATTCATTCCGTGCATCTCCTTCCTCACCCCCGTTCCTCCGCATATCTTCGCTCCATAATTTCCTACACCCTGTTCCTAAGCTACTCTAGCCTAAGCAAGGATAGCAAAGTGTCACGAAGTTCAAAGCTACAATAATATATATTCAAGAATTATATAGAAGCTCATAAGGAATACAGCCAAGTCGCATAAAGGAAATAAAGCAAGCGTTCTACGTAACTAAAGCGTAGGCACAGATAGAACAGATATAAATATATTTATAATTGTCTTTTGATAATCCAGGAACACAAGGTGTACTTAATTAAACAAGACTATAGTGTGAAAACAAAAGAGTTTTGAAGTTAACGAATACAACAGATTGAAGTTAAACAACTAACACTTATCCAATCCAACTCTAAGGCAAAGTCTAAAATAAAATGTGAGAGAAAGTACTCCAACAAACTAATCAAAATATCATAATAGATCATAAGATCCTCTGCTCCGTCACAATCTCGCAACTCACCGAGGTGGGTTATGACCTGCATCTGAAAAACAACAACAACATATGGTATGAGAACCAGAGGTTCTCAATATGTAACAGTTCCCGATATATAAGATGTAAGGTTTCGGGATACCAAAGGCATCCTAGAACTTCACACCAATACAAATATTCAAGCTTAGAATAAATAAATAACTCAAACCATAAACAGGGTATTCTATCTTAAGAATTTCTAACTAACATAGCACTGCTGTCCCACAGCCTTCGCCAGCC
>NW_027255483.1:0-74856 GCF_003086295.3 Arachis hypogaea | reverse complement strand
TTTTCAAGAACTTGACACTTTTCAACTCCTTCAAATTCTCAACATTCTTCATTAGTTAGTTGACTTAGATCATCAATCCATCCTTCAAAATATAGCACATTAACTCGACAGTCTTCTGGAATATGATGTGACCACCCTTGACATCTCCATAAATGAACAAGGAATAAGTGCATGATTGATCACATGTTACTGAACATGCATAGGATCCTATATCCCTTGGAAAGGACAACCTACGAGCATTATTGTTACCGTTATCAGGGCTGTTACTCACTGAAATACACAATTCCCGAATGAGATCGTGGATCTTACAAGTTTTGACGCCTTTCCCGTCACTCCTCCTACTGGCCACTTGTACCAAGTTACGATCCACTAGTTCCTTCAAGTATTGCTCACCAATATCTTCAGGTTCTGCTGCTACTTTTGATCTTCCACTCTGGATTGGCTCTATCAACCTTTCTGCTATCCATACTTCGATTAAATCTCTCACCCGAATCTCTATATCTCATGCTTTCTCAGACGATTCGTGCTAGTTCAATATCTCATCATCTTCTACTCCTTGTCTTCAGAACAGACCAGTAGGAGCAGGTTTTGATTTTCCCATGCATCTTCTGATCTCTTCTTCGCACAATCCCCGCTATGTTTGATAGCCAATGGAAACCATTGCAACTTTGGCAATTGGTACCAATGTTTAGTCCGAGGACATTATTTGCTGGAATCCTCATTGAAACATTTCCAACTTTCTTTTTATCCAAAGGAAGCTGTGATGAGCTTTTTGACTCTGAAAGTGGCCCCCGACGTCGCGGGTAGTTAGTAGTATCATGCTTCCATTTTTTTTTGGGAAACCCCTTGAGCACCCATGCTTTTAGTGTCAACATCGTCAAGATACTGTCTTTTTTTCCATTAAATATTTCCTCACCTTCTCCTTTAGCTCCTCTTCACTACTTGAATCTTTATGTTTAGATTTGGATGTTAAGTTGAGAAGGCTCTAAAACTTCCTTTCCTCTGAAATCTTTGGAAACAGTTGCCCATGCTCGGCAAGAGAATAGCTTCTTCACCTCATTGCTATCGAAAATCTTTCGAGCAAGGGTAGTCTTTCCTAACCCACCCATGCCAACAATGGAAACAACATTACCAGGAGAGTTTGCTTCCTTGAGTTGATTAATTACAATTTCAAATCTTTCTCCAATCCCACTATATTTTCTTCCTTCGTAGTAGAACTACTTCTTGGGTGAAGTAATATTTCTTAACCTCAACACCATTATTTGACACATGATCATCTAGCACATCTTCATATCTTGTTGTTATGATGATCCTACTACCGGGACCAAACCAATCAGTTCCTCCCGCTAGTGAATTCAGTTGTTGGTATACTGTCAACATCATCCAAAACTAGAAGAACTCTTTTCTGGCCCAGTCTTCGTTTTATTTCAGAGGATCCTTTGAATGTGCTTCCGATTTAGTCTTGACCACCTCTCCCATCTCAGAAAGAAGAGTTTCTTGTAGATGTTCTAGCCACCACCACTTTCATTTGTTTTCTCACTGATATTAGAAAGAAAACTTGCAATTACAAAGTGAGGCTAATCTTGTTATACAACTCCGCAACAAATTTGCTTATTTCATCACCATCTCCATGATTCCCAGCATCAAACAAGGAGCATGAGAACCAATCTCTAAAAGTAATTCCACCAGTTTAAGTTCAGATCACATCCAAGTGGACGATCAATATGCAGAGGCAAGGGGGGAAGTCTTTTTGTGACCTCTTCAACAATCTTCTCATAGCCGTACCCCATGGACTGCAAACAACATACATACACATTTTTTTGCATTCTAATTTGTCTTCTTTTATAGAAAACTACTTACATATAGAAAATGAAGCAAAGAAGATCAAAACATACTAAAATATATCCGCATATGTCCAATTCTTTATCTAGATGAACATACCATGTATAGGATGAAAGTTAATGCTATATCCTACATACATTAAAAACTTGGATAAACTCTCGAGTTTGTCAAAATTAGTCTCTTAAGAATCAAAATACTTAATTTTACAAAAAGTCCTCCTAATCAGACTCTTAGGAAAATTAATGAAGTTATATCATATCTAGAGTCAATATATTTTTACATGATGGTTGATTATACATGATTGACGTTTATTATTTGGCTAGATTTTGGAGGAAACCTGTTTAAATTTTAAAATAAAGTAACTACTCACGTAAGTCGACTGATGTTTTGTCCATATATGCTGCCAACTGCAGACAAGGCAGACCTCCATGCTTCCACCCTGTGCTTGTATCTTCCTTTTTCTTGATCAATCATGGCTGTTCTATAACTATTCTTCTCATACTGCACATCTGATCTTTGCACATGGAAATAGATTGGTAACACTGGTCGCGTTTTTCCGTTCTCCGAACACTCCATGATCTTGACGAGTTCATCAAGGGGCCACCTGGAGTTGGATACATATCACAGAGTACAAGAACTGACATCCTTGATCTTTCAATTGCTTCCACAAGAGAACCGTGCAGCTCCTCCCCTATTCTGAGCCCTCGCTATCCCTGAAGGTCTCGATTCTTGCTTTGATCAAAGCATGATAGAGCGTGTCGGTGAAATCGAACCTTGTGAAACCTCTAAAGTGAGAAAAACATCATACTTGAAATATGATAATGGTGTTGGACCTTGATCTGATGATGAACTTGCCATGGTAACAGTGGTATTTGGAAGGTTTCAATTGCAACGACGATCAAGATTCAAGAGTCAACAAATAGACACAGAAATGGACATTATGTGAAGTCACTACAAACAAGCCGAGCCAAGCTTCTTTGTATCTTCTGATTCTATATATTTATTTTGAAAAATACAAGAAACCAAATTTTTAATAAGTAAACCTTAAATAAAAAATTAATTATATATCATTATTTTTATTTTAATTGCAAGTTGAACTTACATCATTGTCATTATCTCATTTACAGCTTTTGAATCGACAAATAAATTGAATTTCTTCGTCGTGGTCGAATAAATGATTTTAAATAGTATTGCTAGCTTCCATAAATGCTTTCTCGGTTGCTGTTTGGTGCGTTATTTATTTCCTAGGAAGAAGTTGCTTATCTGGTGGATTGACTTGGACGGTATTAGAATACATATTTTATTTGCTTTTATACACTCTAATTTTATTAAACCACATTTGCTATGGAACATCCTCTCAATTGTTAAAAAAAAATAAAAGTGTAAAGTACGATCTCTAATTTTTTATTATTTTTTTATATTTATTTTTTATCTCACTTATAAAATTAATGGTGGGAGATCACATTTTATTCTCTCAATTGTTAAAAAAATTGAGAGGATTCATTCTCTATTAACATCTCTGCATGATATCAAAGAAAATTAAATTAATTAATGAAGAGTGTCAAGAGCCAGTAAATTTTGTGATTTGTAGTTATCAATTAATTATTATTTATATTTTTAATGGCATGAGATTTCATCCAATAATATAGGATTACTCACTTTTCTTTTATTGGTTAAGTGCTGACCAAATTTTAATAAAAATATTATCTCCTAGACTTTCTCTTAATTATATTATATACTTGATTTAAAATATTATATTATTTAAGAATGCATTAGAATATTAGATAATAGATAAATTAATATTAAATTTAAAGGTTAATTTGTAAAATAAAAAACAAATTCTACAAAAGATTCATTTAGTATGATGGTAATAAGTGGTTAAAAGAAGGGGGTTGAATCTTAACTTCTTTTTTCGGAGAGTATTACTTTTACTTTTTCAATAAACTTCAGGAGATATTTTCACTTTTGTCTCGTAACAGGTTGAAAGATGTTGAGTTAAGAAATTAACTAATATAATTGATGATGACAAACATTAAATTATTGGGTTAATTACCCAATTGGTTTTGATTGTTTTGATTTAGTGATGCAGGCTAAAATTAATACACCAAAGCAGCTCAAACTGAATAAAATCAAAAACAAAGCTGGTGGGCTACAAAGCAATGAAAGCCCAAAGAAAAACAAAGCAAGGAGTCAGATGGGCCTAGCAAATCAAACCCGATCCAAACCCGATTACCTCTCTCATTCAAACACTCTGATAAGTGACCAAAAGCATGGGTTTAGATTTTCGCACGAAAAATATGATTGACGTTGCAAGTATAGTCCAAACCCAACTATTGATCATCAATCAAATTATAATCCTAAAGATGTCACAATCAACACAAAATAACCGGGAGTTTTAAGTCCTGGGTCGTTCTCCCTAGGAACTAATGCCAAAGAGTGCACACAATTTTTGTTGTGAAAAGCAAAGGGTTTTCAATGATAAGCAAGCAATAAAGAAATAAAGAGATAAAAGAACAAGGCAAGTTTCAACTAATAAAGTAATGAAAGAACAAAAGAACTATACATGTAATATAAACAAGTAAAACTATAAAATGATTGAAAAATGGTTCAAAATATAAATGAAATCTTGACTTGGGATGAATTATGGAAGCCCTTCCTTGCCATAACCACGACTATAGTAATTATCATGAGTTAATCTCGCTTAGTTAACCCCTAATAACGAGGAGTAAGTCAAACAAGCATAATTGACCTTAATCTATAAGTCCTAACCAACTTACCAACTAGTTGATAAAAGGCTAGCTTTAATGGAAACAAGAATCAACTAACTCCCCAAGAATTACCACTAAATATTGGACATTATAGCTCTAGTAATCCATAAACTCATTTCCCCAAGTCAAGGGGTGAAAATCTACTCCATAATCAAAATTGGCATTTCATCGAATACATAGAGGGCATAAACATAAAATATGGCAAAATTGGAAAATCATGAAAGCTATGAACCATAAATGATCACAATCAATAAAAGTAACTCAATAAACATAAAATAAGCATCAAACATCAAATTCATGAACAAGAACTCAAAATTGCAAAACCAAGCATATATTGACAAAGGAAAGTCAAATAGAAGTATGTGTAGAACAAGTGTAGTAATTAAAAGAGAAATTAAAGGAATACTTACAATGCAATTGCTATAATAAAAAAATAAACTTGAAGTATAAAATGCTACAAACCCTAATTAAATCTAAGAGAGAAATTCCTAATCTACACTACTCCTACTCCTACTCCTACTATGTAAAACTATGAAAAATAAAATCTAAATCCTAATGCCTTCGTATGCCTTCATTCCCCCTTCATATAGCCTTTGATCTCAGCCTCAAGCCTTTAGAAATGGACCAAAAAGAGCCCCAAAACGCGAGTGCACGTGTATTTTTAATGAAGGCACGCACTGGTACCTGTGCAGACGCACAGATGTGTGCGTCCGCACACTTCGCCGAATATGCACTTGTGCGTACGCACAGAGGGTTGTGTACACGCACACTTCGCGATGCTCTGGATTCGCTCTGCTTGGGTTCTTGTGCGTACGCACAGGTTGTTGTGCACACGCACGCATGGCTAAGCTCTCCTCCTTTGTTTTCGTCATGCTTTCTCCCAATTGCATGCTCCTCTTCCATTTCTACCTTATTCATCTGAAATCACTCACAAATAACATCAAGGTATCGAATGGAAGGTAAATAGAATAGAATTAGTCAAAATAAGCACAAAAGAACATGTTTTCACATTTAAGTTCAATTTAGGGATCAAATACAAATGTATGCTATTTTGGTGAATAAGTGTGTGTTTATGTGATGAAATCCATCCAATTATAGCCAAAATATATCATCAAATATGGATTCATCACACTCCCTTGTGCTTTCACCAAGAAAAAGCAACGTACACTTTTTCTCTTGGTCAGATAGCAGAGAAGTAAGAGAGAGCTTCTTCCATAAGTTGTTCACAGAAAAAGAAAGAAAGAGAAGGTTAGGCAAGAAAGATTGATGTCAAATTAACATGGTCAAACCAAATCAAGCTTAGGTAAAGGTTAAAGGTAAACCATTTCCTATTACATGCATACTACTATCTTCTCTTCTTCCCAACTCTCTGCCAAGTCCGAAATGGGATACATGGGAAAGATGATTTCTGATCCTCACTGTTGTGCATCTACGGTCACAAGTGTGTCTTGGGGACTAAGTAGTTTCTCAATGGCCAAGATCTGGGCTTACCATTGAAGATATTTGTTTCTGCTTTCCTACGGCTTTCGATCAACAAGAGAAGGTCAGAACCAAAGTTTCTATTTTGAGGTTTAATGGGAAAAAGTGAGATGGTGGGTTGGTGAAGCACAAAACTCAAGAAGTTGACCTAGAGAGAGCAACCTAGCAACATGCAATGAGATAAAAAAAAAAAATTTTCTTCATTCAGAATCAAGGAGAGATAACCAGCATTCTTGAGGTGTATGTTCTGAGAATAGGCCTTTGAAGAAGTTCATCTAACTGGACAGTGTTTCCTAATCAAGGTGCATTCCACCAGTATGAAGAATTGAATCAGAGGCTATCAAATCTGGTTTATCACATAGCAAAGAGGCTGTTGAAGAGTCAATCTCCTTCATGTTTTACAGATTGTAATTTACTTTTCAATGTTTATCTTTCTGTAATTTCTTGAGTGAAAAGGCATAATGAGAGAGTTCAAGTAAAAGCCAATGAGTGGAAAGAGACTGAGTGATACAATTGAGAGAAAAGTCTAGAGTTAATTTCATATTTCTTTTGGTAAGTTTGTGTCTTGTATCCAGTACCAGTGAGGTATCCCTTTCTTAGTTGGGTGAGCACTAAGAGTGAAGAGTTAGGTATTAGCATAACCAATGTCAAGTTAGGTTAGAACTTGAGTGTGAAAGGATTGTGTCAATCTTGTGAAATTGGTGTATGTAATACTTTTAACTATAGTGAAAATTCCTCCATTGTTGTGAAGGAAACTGGACATAGGTTGCATAGCATAAGGCAACCGAACCAGGATACATGGTGCTGTTAGCTTTTCTCTTCTCTGCTCTGCCTTGTTTTCTGATATTCATGAGACAAAATGAAATTGTCTCATAAATTTTCCGCTGCTTAGTTCAAACAGATTCAGGCTGTTAGTTCATTTCAAATGGGTTAATTCATTAAACTAAAAGAAGGTCATAGATTCAACCCCCCTTCTCTAAGCCTTCTACAACCTTCAAAAGACATTTTTAGTTTTGTCTCGTAACAAATTGAGAGATATTTTTCATTTTGTCTCCTGAGAACTGGTGCGGTATTTACAACCACACTTACTTACCGGCAAGTATACCGGGTCGTACCAAGTAATACCTTACGTGAGTAAGGGTTGATTCCACGAGGATTGATGGATTAAGCAACAATAACGTTTGATAGGATTAGTTAGACAAACTAAAAAGAGTGTTTGAATATTTAAAGAGCATTAAATAGAAGACAGGGAAACAATTACTTTGGGAATAAAATATGGAGAAGGCAGTTAAGACTTCAGAGTTATCTATTTTTTCGGATTAACTTTTCTTACTAACTATTTTAATTATGTAGGATTTAATTTATGGCAAACTATATGTGACTAGACCCTAATTCCTTAGACCTTCATAGTCTCCTCTAAAATTCATCAACAGCCAATTCCTTGGTCAATTAATTCCAATTAGAGGGTGATGATCAATTTCTAGTTTATATGCCACAAAAACTCTAATTATCCAAGAAGTAAAAGGATTATATGTCACGTATCCTGTTAAATTCAGATAATTAAAATTTAGGAGAATATGTTTTCAAGCTGTTGTTCAAGTAAAGAGCTTTTCCAAGTTTTACAAGAACTCAAATAGAAAGAGAGTCATACTTCCGTTCCACCCAAATTCATAAGATAAAGAGCGAAAATAATTCTTAAATTATAAATCCATACATAAATTAAAATAGAAAAAGCAATAAAATTAATCCATAGAGATAGACAGAGCTCCTAACCTTAACAATGGAGGATTAGTTGCTCATGGAATGTAGAATGTAAATTTGTATAGAATTCCCTAATGGAATCCCCTAATGGTATGTTCTACTAGGAGAGAAGTCTCCCCTTTTTATAACTAATCCTAATTAATTTGAAATCTAATATCTAAAACTAAAAATTAAAATAATATCTTTTCTTAGAATTAAAATTTGAATTTAAATTTGAATTAATTTAAATAATCAAATCTTCAAAGGATGGATGGGGATCACTTGAATTGTCCATGCTGCAGCTTCTAATCTGTGTTTTCTGGGCTGGAAACTGGGTCAAAATAGCCCAGAAATCGCCCCCAGCGTTTTCTGTCAATTCTGCAGATCGCTCATGTGACGCGTCCGCGTCGTCCATGCGTTCGCGTTATTTGTGCAGATTCCAGTCCACGCGTTCGCGTCATTGCGATTTCCTCTATTCCGCGCGGTCGTGTGAGCCATGCATCCGCGTCGGTATTCGCTGATCATCTCCTTGGTTTAATTTCTTCTCTTTCTCTGCAGAAACTTCATCAAATCCATCCGAATGCTACCTAAAATAAATAAAATTGCACAAAACTCAAATAGCATCCATAGTGGCTAAAATATAATTAATTCTTAATTAAACTCAACAAATTAGATGCAAATTCACTAGGAAAAATAGACAAGATGCTCACACATCAAGAACTAGAAACAGAAAAAAAGCAGAGAAAAAGAATTGACACCAGATATATCCTGGTTCAGCTACTAGGTGTAATATAGTCTACATCCAGTCTCCATCACAACAATGATGGAATTTCACTATCTTTTTCAAGATTACAAACACCAATTCTTCTCTAGGATCTACCCAATCCTATCTGAGACAATTCCATATTCTAACCCTAATCTGAATTTGACTTGGACTCAAACCAAGCTTTCAACAGCAAAGTGCTAACTCAACTTGCAAGAAAATCTCCACATAATCATGACACACAACAATAGATGTTCAAAGAAATTCTGAGACATCTATGACTTTTTCTCTAATTTTGATCACTATCTTTTTTCTTTCATTAATTTTTTCTTACAAACCTCATCATGTTTGCCTTTTTCACCATGAGATTTAGACAGATAAAACTAAGAAAAAGAAAATAAAATAAACACTATTGAAAGAGAAGAACTCAGGTAGCTTTTGGGTAGCTATGAGAATTCTGTGCTTTTTTACTTACTCTCCTTATCTCAACCCTTGACTGTTCACCCTTAATATAGAAGAGTGGAGCTTCCAAAGTTGAAGCCAGTTGCACCCTCACAGCATCTTTCTTCTCCAACATCAGAGTAGCGGTGGCTTCACCAGAGGAGATTGAGAAGATCGAGACTGATGCATGCAAGATCACTTCTTCTCTCTCTCATCATTTTTCTTCCATCTTCTCTAATCTTGGTCATTTATCTTGACTTTGGCCCCAAGAATTGATTCTGAGCGTTGATGAGCATCTGATCCAAGATGGCTTTACGTTTCTATTTTTGCTTCTTCTATCTTGAGACTCTGAGGCTTATGTCTTCTTTGTAGCACAAAAATGGAAATGAACTTTTGCTGTGCCTTTGCCAAGATGGATTTGCTTCATGAACCGAGGCCTTTCTTTCCTTCCATGGCAAAGAAATTTGTTGGCCCTTCTTCATAGATTTTTCTTTTGTGAAAAAAATCTTTCTTAACTTTTTTCATAGGTTTTTTTCTGTGTCTTCCATTTTTCTTCTTTCTTCTTCTTTGAATGATTGATTTGAATGAAGCAAGAGAGAGAAGAGAGGAAGCAAGAAAGCTTTCGGTGAAAGCTATCAATACAAATTAAATTGAATTGAATTTAGAGTTTCAGTTACTAAAGAATATAATTAATTGAATTGAAATTTAAGTTCCAGTAACCAAATAAGTAGATAACTGAAACATGCTTTGTAAACCCAACTGAAACATGCTTTGTAAACCTTGGGTTCCATTTTTATCAACTTTGGTTTATGGACTTTTGATTTGAGCTTAGAATTTCTTTTCTTTAATTCTAAGGTTTCAGCCATTATTAATTTCTGCACAACTCTAAGTTAATTCAATGTTCGTCTTGGGTTTGTTTGGCTTTTGGCCTATTATAAAAATTAATTTTTTCTTCCTGCACACTAACAACAACATCAAACAACTAATTGAAAATAATTTGAACACTTAATATTTTAATAATGTTTGATAATCATTTCAGCCAAACCCAACATAGTAATTTGTATATAATTCAATATAATTATTTAAAAAAATTATACTATTTTAATGTAAATAATAATTAGATTTAACTATTATTTTTTAATTCAATTAAATAGTTATATATATAATTTAATTGATTAAGAATCTCTTTCATGTTTTAGTGGCATATCAAAATTATTTTAAATTTTATATCTATATTGATGATAAATGAGGATAAATGACATGGTAATACTATATAGAAATTTAATTATTTTTTATATTGTAAAATTATAAAATTGTCGTCTATATATAAAATTATCGATATGACATAAATATAAAAGGCAATATGGCATAAGTTCATTCTATTATATATTAGCATTAATTTTTATATGATCGATATAAATAGATGTCTATTTTCTTAAGATATAGATTATTAAATAATGTTCATCACATTGAACATAATATATATTTCTTCGTTAGTTGGCAATCTGAATCCTTAACTAAGCATTATAAATCCATTTAGGGAAATTATCCATTTATAATATGTTAAAGTATAAATCAAATAGTTCTAGTGTTCCACAATCATTTTGGATATTTGACATGTTTTTTATTTTATTAGATAAGGTTTGCTTTTTTTTAAAAAATCACATGGTTTTTTTCATGATGACTATTTTTTTTTACCAAAGATAAAGATATGAGACTCGAACTCGCAACTTCTTAATTGAGTATGGAGAGATTATGTCATTTAAACTATTACTCATTGATTTTTTCATGATGACTGTTGCTTTCACCTACCGGCAATTTATTATAGTAATTACTATATTATTTGCTAGTTGCAGTATTTTATATATATGATAATGATGAATGAATGATATATATTTGTTATAAAAAGACCTTAGTCTTGACAATTATTGCTTTCACCCACCGGCAAATTTTATACTAATTACTGTATATTATACCCTAGTATATATTAGGGGTGAACACTATTGGGTATTCGATTATCCGTCTAAATATATTGCAGTACTATATATATTATCCGTCTAAATTTGAACTAAACTAATTAAATTAGTTTTGAAATTAATGGTCACATTTAATCCAAATTAAATCGACGACTTTTGTTAGTAATTAGTTTAGGTATTAGTTTTAGGGTGTAGAATTTGAACCAACTCACAAATTCGATCATATATTAATTAACTAAAAATTATATATATGTCTTTTTCATTAGAAAATGATTATTCATTATTAATATGTTTTGATTTTAGTGAATTTAGTTTTTAATATATTTAGTTTTTAATATGTTTAGATTATTTCTATTGATGTTATATGTTTATTGTACTTGTTGAATTTTTAAGATACAAATATGTTTTTTTTTTTATAAATTCCAAAGTCATCAAGTACCCAATTATCCAAACCGAATCAATTCGTTCTTAATAGGTTTGGTTTAATTCGGATACATATATAAAAAAACATAAATTCGAATCAAACCGAACCAATTATATTTTGATCGATTCAATTCTAATTTTACCATAAACCCAAACCAAATCGATCCGTGCTCACTCTTATTATATATGATGATGAATGAATGATATATCTTTCACACTATATATACATGTTTTAGAGTAAACACCCAATTCGGTCCCTGTCCATATTAAATTAGGACAACGCGATCCCTCACCAAAAAAGTAACCCATGCCGGTCCCTGTCTATGCATAAAATAACTCATCGCACCCCCTCTCATGTATTTCCGTCCATGGACAGGGACCGGCGTGGGTTAGTTTTTTGGTGAGGGATCGCGTTGTCCTAATTTAAAATGGACATGGACCGGGTTGGGTGTTTACTAAAAAAAATATTAAAAGTAGTAGTGTAAAAAAATATTGCAAATTTAATATTATAAAAAAATTATATAAAGACTAGTTGACTAATTTTTAAAATTTTACGACAGTTGATATTTTAGAAATTATTTTTAGTAAGTATAGAAATAAAAATGGTGTTTTGTCTAAATTGATATTTGACAATTGGATACGCAAGGAATGTTACTACAGCGTCGTCAAAGATTCGTCCAAGCATGGCATACATATAGTGTTCAATACGTATTTTGTGTTTTAGTTATGACTTATGATCCACCTTATATATTAGACCTGTTCCACCTACAGCAATATCCAAATTTTTTCAATAAAGGGCCAATTTTCAACAAAAATATCCAAATTTTTTCTTATAGAAAAAAATTAAGCTATGATATTCTTTCATTTTTAAATTAATTCTTATTCAATTTATTAAAATTAATATATTAGAAAAAATTCACCTAAATATATTAATTTTTCAATAAATTCAAAAAGTTAAAAGATTTTAATAATATAGATATAGAACTTATTTTATACAATTATATTATCTTAACATACACAAAAAATTAATCACCATATAAAAATAAGTTTAATATTCATAAAAAATACTTTTTTTGTTATGAAAAATTAAATTTTTTATTATTGACAAATTTATTATTCTCTTATATTAGATTTTGTTTTCTTTGAAAAGTATAGAACCTAACTTTGCTTCGTGGCTGCTCGTCAGTGAAAAAATAAAGAAGTTAATAGGAATTTCGAATACTAGTTCATTACTAAGGGTATAATAGATATTTTACCAATTCTTTTTACTAAAATCTTTTCACATAGCCAACGTGAAATATCTTATGACCAAGGTAATATTCACTAATTTTATTGTGTATTATCAATTTTTTTACTTTTGTGTCATTCTTTTCCGTCAATCTTCTCTTATGTTGCCTTATTTGTATTAAACACAATGTGTCAATATAACAAATGATTCAATATTTTAATACATATTTTTCCATGTTATATCAATTATGACATGCGAACACTTTACTGATTTACTGTATCGGATGAATATCGAGAAGTATTATATTTAAAATATATTCAACATATAGAAGTGTCATATTTTAACTAATTATATCTTAATAAAAAATAAAAAATTTGTAATATTTTCTGACACTACTAATTTTAATTTTTTTTTAGTAAATACCCAACCCGGTCCCTGTCCATTTTAAATTAGGACAACGTGATCCCTCACCAAAAAAGTAACCCACGCCGGTCCCTGTCCATGGACAGGAATACATGAGAGGGGGCGCGATGAGTTATTTTATGCATAGACAGAGACCGGCGTGGGTTACTTTTTTGGTGAAGGATGGCGTTGTCCTAATTTGATATGGACAGGGACCGGATTGGGTGTTTACTCCATGTTTTATATCTCACATTTAAGAGAATACTAGAAAGATTATTCAAATTTATTATTTTTATTATTATTTTTTGTTATTAATTTAATTTTTTTAGTTTAATAATTTAATAATATATTTTTAATTTATATTTTTATATTTTCAAATATTAATAATTAATTACTAAAAATATTTAATAATTCTCTAATGTTTCTCATCATTTAATCATAAAATATGTGTCAATTTTGTTCTTATTTTTCATAGTACAAAATTTAAACTCATGAATAGATACAAAGTTATTATAAGAATATTGTAGTCATAATCACAAAATTAAACTACTTCATATTAAATTATTTATATAACAATAATTTTATTTATTATCATAAATATTAATAGAATAAGTCATTATTATTTTTTATTTGAAATTAAATAAAAATAAAATAAAAAATACTAATTCATTTAGATTTTAGAGTTTAATATTTTTTTTTATTAATTATTATTTACACACCAAAATAAGCTATTATATTATGAATTTGTGTCACTCATTTTCAACGTGTCTTTTAACATTCTCCTCCTGAGCCCAATGCCAATGGAATGTGATAGTTTGAGATCACAGTTATGATTTACCTTAACATCTTGCAAGCTGTTTCTCAATTCCTCAGAGGGATCAGTGACACGCACTTTCGCTAAGGTTGTCAAGGACCAGAGTTGTTCTGGAAGCTGACACAATCCAATACAGTCCCATATTAACAGATATCGAAGGCGAGGCATTGCACCTTTCTCTAAAGTCCAACTTTGGACTGGGACTTGCATCATTTTGAACACTTGAAGTTTAGGGAAATCCCCAGTGACACAATCAAGAGGGTCTGGAATGGTACCTCCTAATAGTTTCAAAACTTTGAGGTTGGGAAACTGTCCTAGAGCCTTCATGGAACTGCAGTCCATCTTACCAAACGCTCTCAAGGTAATCTTTGCAAGATTCAAAGGAAACCATTTTGCATGTATTGAAAGATTTGAAGGACAGCAGTTTAGTTTCAGCTTATGAAGACTGATCAGATGCTGCAAACTGAACAATAATTCATGCCACAAACTATGTTTCTCCCTTTCAGGATTTAACCATAAAGTCAACTTTTTCAAGTTGGAAAATCTTCCCTCCCTGAATAGGAATGCTGTTGGTGTATCAAAATCCACTCCACAGAGAATCTGAAGATTCCACATTATTGTTTTTGTTCTGCTATCGTCTCCATTCTCCTCTGTTGGTAGACTTGCACCATCTGAGGATAATATATAGACATGTCTTAATCGCTTGAGCTTCCAAAATTCTTTTGGAATGCAAGATGTTTGCCAACCTCTTGTATCCATCGTTTCTAAATTCGAAAGGCTCCATATACACTCAGGAGCTTCTGTTACTTCACTAGTTAAAGTAGTTATTGTTATTTTCAAGTACTTTAGGAAGATCATAGCCTGAAAATTACTGGGTATGCGTAGAAACCATGCTTGTCCTCCCAAATGTAGCACTTGAACTGATTGGAAGTATTTTAAAGAATCATGTGAAGAATCCTCTCCGGCAAAGAAGAACAAAGAACGAGTGCTTGATTGATTAGTTTTGATTGAGGACATGTAAGACACTTCACTGCACAACAAGGACAATCTATGAGGGTTGCTTAGAGTATGGATATTGGACCCAGTGCAAACCTCGAAAAAGTTATCAGCTTTGCTCAATATTATGCAGAGGTCACGGAAGAGATCATGGATTAGGCATTCTTTCACACCCCCATCACTCCTCTGTCTTGACACAAGTACCATGTTACGATCCACTAGCTCTTTTAAGTATTCCTCACCAACAACTTCTGGTTCTGGTGAATTTGGTAATCCACTTTCTTGCATGAAACCTTCAGCCATCCATAATTGGATTAGTTCTGTAGTAGGAATCTTAAAATCTTCAGGGTAGATACCAAGATATCGAAAGCATGGCTTCAGTTCTTCAGACAAGCTGTCATAGCTAAGTTTTAGTACATCCATGACTTTGGTCATGTCCCTGGTGAGATGCCAGTGGATGCACTCCTTAACTCTCTGCCATTCTCTTTCTGACCTTTTCTTCTTGGCAACAACCCCAGCAATGGCAACAATAGCAAGTGGCAAACCTCCACAACTTTCAACAATTGATCTACCAAGAGGTTCTAGATCAAAAGGGCACTCTTTACCCGGAAACACTTTCTTGCAAAACAGTTCCCAGCTTTCTCTTTTATCAAGGAGTGGAAGTTTGTAGGGTCTTGAGCTTGTATAATTTGCCACCTCTTCATTACGACTAGTTATTAAAATTTTGCTGCCATTGCTTTCTGGAAAGGCTGCTCTTAGATCGTCCCATACTTCAGGTTCCCACATATCATCAAGTACTATCAAGTACTTTCTCCCTTTCAGGTAATTGCTCACTATCTTCTTTAGATCCTCCATTTCTAAATTTTCATATGTAGATGTGGACTTCATCAAAGAGTGGAGGAGCCTCAACAATACTTCCCTTGGCTTGTAATCTTTGGAAACACGACTCCATCCGCGGCAAGGAAAGAAATCCTTGACCTCTTTGTTCTTATAGATCTTTTGAGCAAGAGTAGTCTTACCCGACCCACCCATGCCAATGATGGAGACGACATTATTGTTTGCATCATAAAGCTGCTCAATTACAAAGCTGAAGTCATCCATGAATCCCACTATATCTCCTTTGTCTGCATCATCTTCCTCAACCTGTCTACCAACAATGCAATGTCTCCTAATCTCAACACCAATATTTAACTCATGCTCGCGTAGCAGATTGTCATATCTTGTTGTTATAATGATCCTACTACCAGGACCAAACCAATCAATCCTTCCTGCTAATGAATTCAGTTGTTGGATTCTATCAACATCATCCAAAACTAGAACAACTCTTTTCTGGCCTAGTCTTTGTCTTATTTCAGAGGATCCTTTGAATGTGCTTCCAATCTTAGTCTTTACCTCCTCTCCCATCTCAGAAAGAAGAGTCTTTTGTAGATCTTCTAGGCCACCACTGTTTTCATTTGTTTTCTCACTGACATTAGAAAGAAAACTTCCAGCTACAAAGTGAGGCCTGATCTTGTTATAAAGCTCTGCAACAAATTTGCTTAGTTCACCATCTCCATGAATTCCCACCATAAAACTGGTAGCATGAGAATCAATCTCTAGAAGTGATTTTGCCTCTTCAAGTTCAGATTCAAATCCAAGTGGGCGATCAACATAAAGAGGCAAGGGAGGAAGTCTTTTTGAGACCTCTTCAAGAATCTTGTCAATAGTCTTACCCCATGGTCTGCAAACAACATACATACAC
This sequence comes from Arachis hypogaea, assembly GCF_003086295.3. Classification (NCBI taxonomy): domain Eukaryota; kingdom Viridiplantae; phylum Streptophyta; class Magnoliopsida; order Fabales; family Fabaceae; genus Arachis; species Arachis hypogaea. Next base: position 58,243 of record NW_027255483.1, on the reverse strand, counting down.
ATTTTCTTTGTATTTTAATTTTCTCTTCTTCTATACAAATATATAAACTACTAATAAACAAGAGAATCACATCCTACAATGGAACCAACAAAGATCAAAACATATATATGTCCCAAATCGTTAAAAATATTTAAAAAGCTTTAAAGTAACTAGTCAGTACTCACGTATTCTGATTACAGCGTTGACCATAAATCTTGCCTACTTGAGACAAAGCTGACTTCCATGCTTCCAACTTGTGATTGTATCTTCCTTTTTCTTTATGAGCAGCCATGGCTTTTGCATATTCATTGAGCTGGTACTGCACATCTGATTTTTCCACATAGTAGTAAACTGGTAACACCGGTCGCTTCCTTCCATTCTCTGAACACTCCATGATCTTGACGAGTTCATCAAGGCACCACTTGGAAGTTGGATACTCATCACAGAGTACAAGAATTGACATCCTTGATCTTTCAATTGCTTCTAGAAGAGCACCTTCCAGCTCCTCGCCTATCCTCAGTTCCTCGCTGTCTCTGAACGTCACTATTCTTTTATTGATCAAAGCATGATAGAGAGTGTCTATGAATCTGAGTCTTGTGTAGCCTCTAAAGCTCAGAAAAACGTCATACTTGAAATGTGATGATGAACCTGCCATGATAACAGTCTTTGCAAGCTTTTAGTTGCAATATTCAAGAGTACTCAACAAAAGATATAATATAATTAAGAGAATAGAAATAGAAATTGATATTGGCAAATGATTATAGAATAGTATTGCTAGCTTTCATGATTGCTTTCGATTTTTGTTTTTTGCATTATTTATTGGTCTTGGAGAGTCAACATAATATTTTACTTGCATTTTGCAGTCCTCTAAGGGAACGGATAATCTGAACCCTTCATAAACAAATCAACGGTTAGAATAAAGAACGCAGCTTTGACGACACCGTATTATCACAATGCAGGAACACTGAACATTCTCCTGCTAAAGATGGATCAAAAGTCAAAAGTCAAAAGTCAAAACCCAGCACGAGGTGAGTTTTAAGTTTTAACTCTTTTTTTTTTTTGGTCATAAAGTTTTCGGTTTATTTTTAGCTTTTGAGGATGATGTTAATCTTATCTTTTATCTTTTTATTTGGGCTTATTTGGGCTTACTAGTACCCAATAAAATTGTAGCTGAAGTATTTGAGCCCAATACAGAGGAAAAACAAAAACCTCGTCTCACTCGTCTCTTCTCTTCTCTTTGCTCCGGCGTTTAGGGTTTTCTTCGATCTCCCAACTCCCAAACGCTGAACGCCAAGAGATTCCTCCGCCACCTCGAACCACCGGAATCTCCTCCTTCCGATTCGTGTGCGCGTCGTGCTGAATTTCACCTTCACAAACATGGCTAACAGTAAACATTCTCAATTTTCTTTTTTTTTTTTTAATTCACATTATTACTGATTCACTGAACTCATCATTGGTAATTTGTGTTTTGTAGCTATGGCTAGGTCGTTCCTCCAAGTGGCTGCTACCGAGGAGGCTGCTCCGCCTCTCAGAGTCGTCCAGATGGAAGGGCTGGTAAGAGTTCTTACCAATTTTATCACTTTAATTGCTCAATCTAATTCACAGGCTCATATGCTAGATTCTCCATCAGCATGTTCAGGAATGACGAGATAGATTACCTTTACATGGGGCTTTGGAAGCTTCCGTTATTTGATATTCTGGGTCACTGTTTTATTTTCGCATTTAGTTTTCTACTAACGTGATGCATTTTAACTTCCATCTATGACATGGAATTTGGAAACTGCAACATTTAACTTGGTGACATTGATAGTTATAGGTATCATATTTTATGTTGCGTGTTGTGTGTAATGTTTAATGTACCCCTTTCCTATTTTTAAAATTGGATCATACATGGGTGGAAAGTTTGAGGCAGGGTCTCCTTTTCTGAGAAAATCTTCAATTAGTTTATTTGTCTATCTTTTTGAAGTGATTTTTTTGAAATTCTGTTGAACAGGTTATCCTGAAGATAATTAAGCATTGTAAGGACCACTCACCTTCTCTAGTCACTGGACAGCTTCTTGGGCTGGATGTTGGCAGTGTTCTTGAAGTTACTAACTGCTTTCCCTTTCCGGTATGTTACACTTTTTATTTTGTCTTCTTTTCAAATTCTCTTATCAATACCATTCTCCTCTTGCAATTATAAAATGCCTAATTTGGTTACTATAACTTGTAGATGAGGGAGGAGGATGAAGAAATTGAAGCTGATGGTGCAAATTACCAGCTTGAGATGATGAGGTGCCTGAGGGAGGTGAATGTTGACAACAATACCGTTGGATGGTATGTATGATGAAAAATACCACTTCACATTTGACTAGAAAAGAGCAACTAGTAAGCTAAAACTTAAATAAATTTTATATCCGTCGAAAACTGATATACGTTGCAAGGAAGACAAAAGTAGAAATTACAAATTCCTATATTATAATAAAGTGTCCTTAAGAACTTTAGCCATAGTGCTAAACTGTTCTGTATTCTATAATGATTAATATAACACAAGATAACTCCATGAATTTAGGTACCAATCTACATTGCTTGGCTCATTTCAGACTGTGGAACTGATTGAAACCTTCATGAATTACCAGGTAATGGTTCATGAATAATTTATTCTTTTGGCATAATATCACTTATGATTGGGTTTCTTGGAGTACAAGTTATAGTTCTACGCTATTAAGGATGTGCAATGCCCACAGAATTTGCTATTTGGTGTAAACTTTGTGAACTTTTACAAACCAGTCCAAACTATTCAACTCTTAATCAACTGAGGTGTAGCTAATGAGCATACTCCTTCAAACTGTTTTCAGGAGAATATTAGACGCTGTGTTTGCATAATATATGATCCATCAAGGGCTGATCAAGGTGTCCTAGCCCTTAAGGCCTTGAAGCTTTCTGATGCATTCATGGAACTCTATCGCAGCAACAATTTCACTGGAGAAAAGTATGAATTGACTTCAATAATTGTTATTCTATATAAATAGTTATATGTAAGTTCTTATTTATCATCATTCTTCTGAAATAGGTTGAGGGAGAAGAACTTATCATGGGTGGATATCTTTGAGGAAATACCTGTAAGCTCTCTCGGCCTTACTGTAATGTTTGCATGAGCTTCATTGTAATGTTTGGATTTTATTTTTATTAGCCAATTGATATTTAAGCTGATCTTGTTTACTATATTTTTGTATCTCAGATCAAAGTTTCAAATTCTGCCCTTATAAGTGCTTTTATGACAGAACTGGAACCTGATTCTCCGGTTACCCAGGTAATAACTATGATCTTCTTAAGAGGTTATTTTGGTTATTTTAAAAGTTTAGTTTATGTTATCAACTGCTGTTTTTCCATTGCAGTGTGATTATGATCGTCTTCAATTGTCAACCAGTTCATTAATGGAGAGGAACATGGAATTTTTGATTGAATGCATGGATGACTTGTCCCTAGAACAACAAAAGGTGATTCTAGGTTCTTATTCAGCACGATTCTTTATTTTAGGTTTGAAAAATAGATTTGACTGAAGTGTATTCTGTTTCAGTTCCAATTCTACTATAGGAGCTTGTCGCGTCAGCAGGCTCAACAGCAAGCTTGGCTTCAGAAGAGAAGGTGTGATTTGTTTTGTATTTATATTGGTGTTTAAGGCATATGGACAACTTAAATGTTCTTTGGCAGTTGTAATAGTTTACTTTATCCATGTTTTGACTGTTGGTTCAGTATAAAATTTTGTTGTTGCATTATAGGGTGGAGAACATGTCACGTAAAGCTGCTGGAGAGGACCCTTTGCCTGAGGAAGATCCTTCAAACCCCATCTTCAAGCCACTCCCTGAACCATCACGGTTGGAGAGCTTCCTCATTACTAATCAAATTTCAAACTACTGCAACCAAATCAATGGGTATGTTAACACTATTTTTTAAAGACAACCATGGAACTTGATTAGTTTTTCAAATTTATGTGAAGCAAATTCACTATAGTTGTTTTAATGTTTATGTTTTTTTACATTATTATATCTTTGTTTGCATGTTTTGCAGGGTGTCAGGGCAGAGTTTTAACAGACTCTATTTGATGAAGGCTTTGCATGAGGAATGAAAGGCAAAAATTTTGTAGTTTATTCTTATGTGTGCTTCGATCCAATTTCTTTTCCATATAGGATGAGATTTTTGTGGCTTATTCGATAGTATATTAGAGAAGATCATGTTTTAAGGGGAATGTAATCGTTTTGTGTTTATTTATTGCTATGAGAACCCATCCAATTGTAAGCAGATATGTTAATTTTCTATATTTTATTATTTTTAGGATCCTTGATCTATAATGTGCGCTCGATTACTGAATGCAACATCAAGTTTGATTATCATGGTGCTAAAAGAAGGGGGTTGAATTTTAGCTATTTTTTCTGCTGAATATTACTTTTTCTTTCTCAAGGGAACTTAGGAGATATTTTTACTTTTGTCTTGTCATTTTTGTCTCCTGAGAACAGAAACAGAAAAGTAGAGGGAAAGAAGAAATAGCACCTAGATATATTTTGGTTCAGCTATTAGGTGTAATGTAGCTTATATCTAATTTCCATCACAACTATAATGGAATTTTAATATCTCTTTTTCAAGTTTACAAACATCAATATTTTCTTAGGATCTATTCAATCCTATTAGGGACAAATCTAGATTTTAAACCCAATTTGAATTTGAATAGGACTCAAACCTAACTTTCAACAGCAAAGTACTAACTCAACTTGAAACGGCAAAGTACTAACTCAACTTGAAACGGGATCTCTATAGAATTATGACACAAAACATAAAGATGTACAAAGAATCTCTGAAACATCTTATGGTTTTTTCTCATTGTTTTAACTCACTGCCTTTTACCTCTCGTTAACTTTTTCTTACAAACTTCACACAATGAGACTCAGATAGATCCACACTGAGAAAAAGAAAATACAAAATAAACTACATGAAGGAAAAGAACTCTAAAGTTTGGGTAGCGAAAAAGAAAATACAAAATAAACTACATGAAGGAAAAGAACTCTAAAGTTTGGGTAGCTATGAGAGTGAATTCTGTATTTTTCACTTATTCTCCTTGCCTTCAACCCTTGGCCGTTCACCCTTAATATAGAAGGGTGAAGCTTCCAAGGTTGAAACAAGTTCAACTCTCACACTTTCTTCTTCTTCAACATCAGAGTAGCAACGGCTCAACAGAGAGGAGGGAGAGGACCGAGGCTATTGCATGCATGCTCACCTCTTTTCTCTCATCCTTTTTCTTCAAGCTTCTTCAATCTTGACCATTGAACTTGACTTTGACCCCAAGTTTTAATTCTGAGCGTTGATTTGCTTCTGACCCAAGATGGCTTCACGTTCTCCATTGTTGCTTTTTCCATGCTTGAGACCTTGAAGCTTTTTTCTTTGATCCTTGGTGAAGCACAAAGGGAAAAGAAACTTTTTGTGGTGCTTGACCGAGAGGTCTAGCTACTGGATTGTAGCCTTCTTTACTTTGCTTTGATTTGGCAAAAATGTTTTTCCCATCATCCATAATCTAACCTCTGAGCATTCCATTTCCTTCTTTCTTCTTCTTTGATGAATGAATGATTTGACCAAAGCAACAAAGAGGAGAGAGAAGAGAGAATAGCTTTTGGTGGAAGTCTCAATAAAATTAAATTGAGTTGAAACTTGGAAAATGTGTTACTTGAACCAAAAGAGTAGGTAACCGAAGAATGCTGGGTCCATTTCCTTCTTTTCTTTTATTTTGGATTAAGGATATGTTTGGACCAAAAGTAGTGTTGACTTGGGCTTTACATTTATTTCTTGGGCCAATTGGTTTTACTACCCTTCTAAAGTTTAGCCACATGATTTAAAATAAATTTGTATTAGGCTAAACTTGTTTAATGGTCAAACTATGCTTGTAATAACTGGGCGAGAAAAAATAATTTTCTTTCCTACACACAAACCAAATTCATCAAACAAACAATTGGAAACAATTTATTAATCACTTAATAATACTTTTAATAATATTTGTTCATCATATTAATTTAATATTAGTTTTTTAAACTCAACAATCTCCCCCTTGATGACAAACATTATTATAATGAATTGAAAACATTAGGATAGAATACTTTCCTTTGAAGATTCGCATATTTCTCCCCCTTTGTTATGTTCAATATGCTCCCCCGCAATATGTGCTTTGATTATCCTGTTTGTACCAAAATATTCATAGAAACAATACCTATATACAAGCTCTAAAAAATTCTTAAGAGATGATGAAGAATTTTCAAGACATGAAATCTTTAAAAAACAGAGTCAGATTTTTACAAGCGAATGCACATAAAACCAATTAAAGTTTGTTTTAAAATCAATCCCTTTGTCAGATAATGCATCGAGATCAATAACAAAGGAAGAACAGAGATTACGGATTGCAAGGACTTGTGTATGAAACTCATAGGCCGCACAGGATACAAAACAGTAAGGGTCAAAGTGAGAATGAGTTTTACCATATTTCTATTTGAAGTCCAGAGACTCGAGATTAGGGGCTCCCTTGTATTTTGAAGAATAGAGCGTTTTGGACCTCGAGAAGGATGATGACTAGGAGCAGAACGGCCAGTGGGGTGAGGAGCTGAGCGGCAAGGAGGAGGTGACGGTGGGGCTTCCTCTTCCTTTGCACTTTTACCATGGGAAGATGCTGTCTCTTTTTGAGCCGAAGACCCCTTTTGGTGAACAACCTTCCTTGCCATGGATTCGGATGATAGTGAAGAATGAAAAAAAGAGGAGTGTGAGTGAATGTGTATGTGTGTGTAACTGTGGTTACTTGGAATGAGGAGGATTTTTGGAAGGAATGTATGCTCCGGTGCTTCTTGTAGCAATCTTCTTCCTCATATTTGAGAGAAAAGAATGGAGAAGGGAAGATAAAGGGTGCGCCGAAGGTGGGAAGTGGGAGAGAGAGATTAAGAGTAAAGGGGGTCATTAATGCAATGAACAAACCTTCTCTTTTAAAGCAAAATCATTAATGAAAATGGTTTTCAAAAAATAATTTGAATATTTAAAACCATGAAAACTGAAAAGACAAGTCGTGAGGAATGATAAAAGTTTAAAACTGACATGACTTGGAATGGAATGAAGTGATTGCTCATAAAAATTTTAAAAATAAAAGAAATTTATGATTTAAAATAATGAACCCTATCATGTGAACCAGATTTGTCTTACATAGGCCCAATGGTGGGTACTGCGCTTTGGGTTCTAAGACACAAATTTTCATGTTTCAATTCAAAAATTAATCTGGGCTTTGTATAGGCCTTCTTTTGAAGAATTCATCATTTGTCCAATTTTATCTCCCTACTACCCACGAGACAAAATAACAGAGACCAGAAAAACATCAATCAATCAACAAACTCAAACGTAGTCATTCCCAGTTCAGTTCTCAGCTTGCAAAATCTTTCTTGACACAATGGCTTAGTGAAAATGTCAGCCAATTGTTCTTTAGATTTTACAAATTGAATATTAATAGTTTTCTTTTGCACATGTTCTCTAATGAAATGATATCTTACTTCAATGTGCTTAGTTCTTGAGTGTAACACAGGATTTTTTGAAATATGTATAGCACTCATATTATCACGAAATAAGGGAATACTATTAAGAAATGAACTGAAATTACTTAAAAAATAAAAAATTTGGTCAATACTTATCAGCAGCATCAGGTGAACCTCAATTAACATACAAATGAACCAAAATTACTTCAGTTTTGAATAACCAATAAAAAAGACTCAATCATCAATAAAAACACATACAATTTATTTTTGGATCCAAATGAACCTCAATTAAACTAAGAAATGAACCGAAATTACTTAAGAAATAAAAAATTTGGTCAATACTTATATTATCAGCAGTATTAAGTGAACCTCAATTAATTTACAAATGAACCGAAATTAGTTTAATTTTAAACAAGTAGTCCAAAAGACTCAATCATCAACAAAAATACATCGAATTCATTTCTGAATCCAAATGAACCTCAATTAAAAAGAGAAAAAGAAAAATCTCAGCAACAACAACAACAATCAAAAAATGACGATTGAGAAAGAATACGCGAAGAAGAGGAAGGAAGGCAAAGAAGAAGAAGGAGGCAGGTGAAGAAGAAGAAGAAGGAGGAGGAATGCAAAGACTAAGAAGGAGGAAAGCGAAGAAGAAGGAATGCAAAGATGAAGAATGATATGTTTGCGTTATTGAAGCGCACGTGTGTATATTAATAGTACAAACTAGGTATCCTTTAAAAATGGTATAATATTCAGTCTTTTATTACAATAATTTCAAAAAAGTAAAACAAACACAATTAAAAATTATGAATAAATTTAGTGTCTTTTTAAAATTAAAATACACATTTAAAATACAAACTAAATAAAACTGAAATTTAAAATTTAAATTTTAAATTTCTGTTTCAGATTTAATATATTTAATTATTAATATATTATAATTTAAATATACGTCTAAAAATTAAATTATTCAAAATTCAAAATTTTGATTTTAAAATTCTAAAATAAATCTTAAACCATCTAATTATATTTATTTGATAGATTTTTGAATGTGTTCTAAAAATATTTTGAGTACGACTGTATTATTTTGTATGCGTAATAAATTTACGAAATAAACTAATTTTAAACATGAGCTAAAACACCAAATAATAACATCAGTAAAAAAATTAAAATGAATAAATACTAATACTCAAATAAATAATAAAAATTCCAACTAATGCTACGATAATACATGTTAGATATATTTTTATTCATAAGATATAAAAAATTTAAATTAATTATTGATTTTAATAATTTTAAAAACGTTAATGTCTAAATAAGTAATGAATAAATATAACTAATGATAAAATAATAAATATTAGATGCATTTTATTAAATCAAATATCAAAAGGTTAATCGTATTTTTAGTGTTTATATTTAAATGCTAGAATTTATAATTTTAGATGTGTTTTAAAAATAATTTATATATAACATCATATTTTTAGATGTGTTATAATTAAAAAAAAAATAATTTTTATGAACATACTATCTACATATTCTTACTTAAACTTTTAAATTTTAGATGTGTTTTAAAAATAATTTATATACATCATTATATTTTTAGACATGTTATATTTTTCGATGTATTATAATTAAAAAATAATATCTACTTGTGTCATGGACATAGCTTGTAATTAATCCTCAATGTTGTGCTCTACGAACTTAAATTGTGGACATATATTCCATGTATTAGATGTAACAAAAAAATATTCAATATTTTAGGAGAATTAGTATGTTGAACTGTTAATAGAACATTGGTTATTGAACCTTTCATTTTCAGAATGGAATCACAAGAAATAGCCTTAATAAGGGAGTGGTCGAGTGGATACTCAGTGAGAAAAAAAATTGGATAGTGTCCAATGTTTGATTTTATTATTCATTGTTCTCTTTCTTATTAATTTCTGATCTCACTTATAGAATTAAGGGTGAGAGATCATACTTTATTCTATCCCATAAAAAAATGGAAAAAATCTATTTCTCCTTAATAATGGGACAAATAATATACAGATACAATCACATAAATAATAGGACAAACAATAATAATAATAATAATAATAATAATAATAATAATAATAAAAATAAAGAAAGAAGAAGAGGGACACTATCAGCGTTCTGGTTGAGTTCTAAAACGAGAGGGTGATGTTATTAATTTATCACATTTCAGAATGTAACAAAAAAAAGTATAAGAAACCGTGTTATATGAAATTACGTAAAAGAAGGAAAGAAACAATAACTAACTATCAAATGAATAGGTCAATAGGAAATTAGAAAATTTTAAATTTTTAAAATTTAAATTAAATTTAATTACAAATATGTATCTAAAAAATAGTGATATATTTTTTTAAAAAAATAATTAAATAATATTAAAAGCTGATCAAAGATTAATTTGTGTTGTATAAATAGCATTTTTATTATTTTTTTCTAATAAATTATATATATTAATAGATGGGTATTCTCTTGTGCGGTTTTAGTTTGCTCCGTTTGCATCGCTCTCGGCATTCCATTCCTTTCTTAATCTCATTCTGTGTTTGTGAAAGGTAAAGCTAAACACCCAAAATTGCTTTACTGGTTTTAGCTGCATACGTAAAGTGGTTGATCCCTGATCTTTTTTTTTGTACATGCATATACTTGTTAAGGGAAATAAAATGTTTTATTACTAATATTTCTTGCCTTTTTGTTCCGATTTTAAAATGATACTTTGACACTAGATGAAGGAAATTTGTCCTCTTTCTCCCATTTGATTTTCTCTTTGGAAAAGAGTAACGAGCCAGCAACTTTTGTGTTTTTTTCTGGCCAGCACTTAACCATTAAAATAAAAGTGAGCGATCTCTCACCATTAGATGTAATCTCACACCATTAAAAACACTATTGATGGCCAATTGATTGTTACAAAACACCAAAATTGCTGGCCCTAACATTCCTCTTCCTCTTTTTGGTGTATTCTGGCACAATCAACAGTTTAGTTAGTGACTCATCAGAGTTTTAGTTTGAGCTAGCGATTACAAGATGATTTAACATGCTAATTATTTTATGTAGGATACAAGTAGTGACGGTTGGATGGATTTACCTCTGGAAGTTTTGGAACTAATTTTCCAAAGACTATCTTTAATGGATAATCTAATGAATTGTCGTGCCACATGCCGCTCTTGGCGAAAGGCCGCGGACTCCATATTTTCATCTCAGCTTCCATTGATGCTATCTCTTTCACCATCTGAATTTCCATCCGGGTGGTTTGTTAAACCAGACGACACCACCTACCTTGGAAGCTTGTCCGCCCCATGGAGTAAGGATGATTCCACTGTGCTAACTGAAATATGGCCCCAAGTAATCAGACCTGATGATATTACTAGGGTTTACTCGGTGCAAGGGTGGTTGATGTTCAATATATTTCATCATGTCAGCGACAAAGACCAAACTTTCTCTGAGCTTTCCTTCTTCAACCCGTTTTCTCGTGCCAGATTCAAGCTTCCAAAGCTGTTCTTGTTTTCGGGTCGCCCGCATTATTATCAAGTTCGTTTTGCATTCAATTCTGCACCACCGGGTTCAGAGGAGTTCCTTGTTGTTTTGTTGTGTATGTTTTGCAATCGAGAATGGGGAGAGTCCATCAAACCAGAACAAATAAAGCAAAGGCTAGCTTTTATCAAATTCAAGCAAGGCTCATGGATTGAATCCATTGAAACCACTGAATCCTTTAGTGATATTGCAGTTCATGATGATAATAAACTGTATGCTTTTTCCATAAAACATAGAACAAGTGTTGTGTTCGTGTTTACCCTGGGAGATAATCATAGTGATGATCATGTCGTTGAACGATTATTCATGCTCAATACCGTAAGTGGTAATTTTTTTCCTGTATTTAGGCCCAATATTGCTGGTGAAACATATATTCTCGGTGATTTATCATTCAAACCGGACCATCAGTTGGCAATGGACACTAGCACTGGGGAGTTGTTATTAGTTATTCATTATATTAGTGGATCAAGTTCCTGTAGCTGTTATAGGTCAGTTCGTACAAGAAAATTTCGTGTTTTTAAGTTGGATAGAAGCATTCTTAGATGGTGTGAGGTTTTTGATATTGGTGATCGTTTCTTGTTCTGGGATTACACAAGGGTGAGTCTTGTGTCTGCTACGGCTCTCAGACTCTCACACCATAAATTTAAGGGAGGCAATTGCATCTTTTTCTGCCATGCAAATACTAAGATAAGTCCAATTACTAAGACAGGTCGACTAAAATTTCCAGATCATGATATTGGAGTCTTCTTTCTGGCTGATAGAACTATAAGTCATTTTCCAATTAATTCTTCTTTACCGCTCTCATTTGAGAACATATGGTTTAGTCCTGCTCCTTAATTATTTTGATAAGAAATTTGGCATAATGTTTATTTGATTTGATTTATTCTAGAGAAATAGAAGAACAATAATGAAAAGTTGGAAGGAGAATAATCATGAATTAATGAATAATAGCTGATCGGGTTCATTTTGAAGTATCTTTAAAGAAGCTAAAATCATTATATTCTATTGCTTTCTGTTTGTTATTTAATGCTAATTTCTATGTTTTACTTTGTTGGGTGAAAATATAATTATCTAAAAAAATAAAATAAAAATTAGGGTTTTACTATAGTGTTAGAAAGATAAAACCGTTCTACACATGTAGAAAAATGTGTTTGCCTGTTTGGAAGCAATACAGCACAGGAGCTTAAGTAACTACGAAATTGAATTAAGGATAATAATTAAGTGACTCACTACTGCTCCCTTCACCTTATCACCTCATAATAATGAATCGCAAAAGAGGTTGCTTACTTTTATTATATAAAAATAATTTAGTTTTGTATACCCAAAATAATATGTTCTTACTTTAGGGTAAATTAATATATAAAAATTTGTTAGTGAATTTAAGTATTACTAAATTATTTATAGTTACATTCAATATATATGTCTGATTTATTAATAAAAGTAGATTATTATAATTGGTTAATAACTATTTTAGAGTTAATATAATTAATACTAGATTTAAAAAAAATAAACAATACATAACTCATTATTTTTTTATTAATTAAATTATTATAATTCAAATTAATTTTAATAAAATAACTTAAAATTATAATTTCAATCTTATCACGTACATGACACAGATAATTACATTTGTTAATATAAGAAAAAAAAGATTTTAAAGAAAAAATTACTAAAATATCTATGATATAATTATTTTTTTATATGATGATATAATTATAATTGTTTTCGGCCTATAAAAATCTCATATTCCATTTGCTACCAATTTCTTATTCCTTAATTCCACTCCAGGGTGGCTGACATTATTTTTTTAAGTTAAATAATTTTTAATAAATAAATATTTAATGCATTAAAAATATTGCTTATATATATATTTTATAGTTTATTCCAATTTTCTAAAATATTGTTTTCAAAAATTAACTTAAAAGCATTTAATTGTACACATTGTACACAATTAGTATTGGTTCCTAATACTTTCTCATGCAAATATCAATATCAAGTTACCAACTGATAAGAAATAGAAGAAGCAATTGTTAGATATTTTATAAAATCAGTAATTTGCGTACCTCCAGCCATTGCCAATAAATTCTTTGATTTAATTTGAAAACTTTCAATTCTTCAATCACAAACTCATATGGAATCAAAGTGTGTTTGTTAGTTATTGTGTAATCAGAATTGGGGACCTAAACTTTATAAAGTTTATGAACAGTCGTGTTCTTTGATGACCAGCTGCCAATATAATTAATTAATAATTACAACATCATCCAAACTAATTTTTATATTAACAAATTGGACCACAATTAGAATAAAAATTCTAACATTCTCCCACTTGGTCCAACATTCGTTACGTATAGTTTGTAATTACATGTTATGCTTAAACAATTAAGACAAATTACACGAATCATAGCGGTAGGTTCTCATTAATCGAGTATTATCTTCTATGTATTACAATGTAACATCGAGATAGGTCTTAAAGTAGTCCCTGAACTTGCACTCGAGCCTCAAAATGATCCTTAAAGTTAATAATTACTCAAATTCGTCCTCGAAATTGTTCTTCGGGACTCATAGTAGTCCCTAAAGTAATTTCCGTTCATCCTTACCATTAAAAAAGACTAAAACGACGTCGTTTTGTATTTATTAAAAAGAAAAAAGAAAAACACGCTCTTAATGGTACTTCTTGAGGTTGTTGAGCTTGCTGTATGGGTTGGGATTGAGAAGGATTCTCATTATTTTTCGGTACTGTAGCAGTATCTTAAGCAACAAAAATATTCTCATTGTTCTCTTGTACTGTAACTGAATCTACAGTAGGATTCTCATTTTGCTCTTGTACTATAACTGTATCTTGAACAATAGGCACAAGGACTTGATCATTGTCAGTTATAGAATCCTAATCAAAAGCAACATTTCTAATATTTTCTTCCCCCCCAAACTCAACATCCTCAAGAAATCTCGCATTTCCCGTCTCAAAAAATAGACCTTGATGCAGGATTGTAAAACTTGTACCCCCGTGAACGCTTATCGTAACCAACAAAGTAGCAACTAATTGTTCTTGAGTCCAATTTTCTTTCATGCAGCCTATAAGTTCGCGCCTCAGCTGGACATCCCCAAATATGCAAATGCTTTATACTGGGCCTTTTCCGAGTCCAAATTTCATATGGGGTTTTGTTAACTGCTTTGATTGGCACCCTATTAAGGATGTATACTGCTGTCTTTAAGGCTTCTCCCCAGAGTGATTTAGGCAAGGAAGAATGACTAATCATACTTCTCACCATGTCTTTAAGAGTTCGGTTCCTTCGCTTTGCAACACCATTCATGCTAGGTTTGCTTGACATGGTGTATTGCGGAACAATACCACACTCCTCTAGGAAAAGAGCAAAAGGCCAGGGACGTTGCTCACCTGAACCGTCATATCTTCCGTAGTATTCACCACCACGATCAGATTTGACAACTTTAATTTTCTTTCCAAATTGAAGTTCAACTTCAGCTTTGAAAGACTTGAAAACATCCAAGGCTTGAGACTTTTCATGAATTAAATATAGATACCCATAACGAGAGTAATCATCAATGAACGTAATAAAGTACCGTTGTCCATTCCAAGAGATAGTAGGAAATGGGCCACATATATCGGTATGTATCAGTTCTAAGACATCTTTAGCTCTCTCGGCACCTAATTTCCTTTCGTTTGTCCTTTTCCCCTTTATGCACTCAATGCAGACTTCAAAGTCTGCCAAATTTAGGGGTCCAAGAATTTCATCCGACATGAGTCTCTGAATTCTCAGCTTAGAGATGTGATCTAGGCGTTTGTGCCATAATGATGCCGAATTCTCATTTAGTTTTCGTTTTGTACCTGTTTCCAGTATTTCATTATTATAGGAATTTAAGTCAAGCCTATATAGATTATCCACCAAATGACCAGAGCAAATATTATTCGAATTATAGAAGAGACTGACTTTATTGTCTCCGAACGAACAAAATAACCTGATTTGTCCAAACGAGAAACAGAAACCAAATTCCATCTAAATGACAGTACATAAAATGTCTCTAACAAATCCAAGTAAAATCCACTCGTGGAACATAATCTAAAGGTTCCTATAGCTTCGACTGCAACTATATTGCCGTCTGCCACATAGATGTATCTTTCAGCATTTGTATGAGTCAACTCATTTTTGTTCCGTATATAAGTTTGTATGAGTCAACTCATTTGTGTCATATGCTAACTCCTCCTCTATTAGCTTATTCTGAAAAAGGCGAACATCAGACATCTCAGGATATGGCATTGATTAATAGTCTCTTAAAGATCTCGCATTGCTATTGAGTATCTTCTCAATCTCAATAAGGCAGAGGTTTTTCAATTCGTCATCAGTCATGTTTAGTCCTAGCAAAAGCACAGGGTGGTTTTATGAAATATTTAATAAGTAATTCTAAAATAAAATTATTAATATTATTAATAAAAATAAAGATAATAAGAGAATACAATCTTGATATAAAAAAAGATATAGTAAAATACCTTGGTTTTTCAAAGCTTTTCTCCTCTCATATAGTATTCCATCGGCTAATAATGTCCAAGTTGCATTCCAAACACGCTCTGGGTTGCTAATGCTATTAAATATCAGTAGCATCGCAAATAGTTTTCTCAATTAATGACCAGATGCAAGTTCAGCTACCTCATTAATAGCTGCAATGAATTCCCTATCATCGCACAGTAGTCCCATGGAATAGCAAGCATCTTGGAAGCTAGAATATGTAATTCCATTAATTGTCCTAATAGACTCATATGGTGTGCAACCTCTCTGAACAGCTAACAAAATTCTCATATAATAATAAATATCACCTGTACCCGGTGGAACATAATTTAACCTCCCGATAGAATACCCTCTTTTGTGTGGATGCCATTCCCTTGATTCTCTATCATAAACAAATTGATTTGGAAACTCAGCATACGTCAAAGTTTGATCTGCTTCAAATTTTTTATTGGCCTCCATCCATGCTAAGAACATCGTACATTTTCCTTCCTCTTCTTCCACGATTTCTTCAAGATCGTCATCATCTTTAAAGATGATATTTTGCTCTCCAGACAAATGAAATGTTAATCTCATTACTGAAGGCCACCTTTGATGAATATCATACGCTAAGGTTCTCCACACACCTCACATGCAGACAAATGTCTGCAATCATAAAATTGTTTGATCTCATCAATAACCTGAGCATCCTCTCCACTGGAAGCTTCCTTTGTAACTCCAACTGCTACCCTGTCTGGACCTCTTTTTTGAAATTCCACCGTATACATCCCTTATACCAAAAAGACAAAAAAATTATATGTTATATTTAAACTATCTATTTTATGTATGTGCTTTGATAAATTAAGGGTGATAATAAAAAATCAACAATATGTTAAGTAAGAAAATATTTTGCCATTTATTTTATAACAATCTAAAGGAATATTTCTCTAAAAATAAGGTTGGATGATGAGCAATACCTGCATCTAGCACTCCAAATGGAATTCCTTGCTTAAGATCCGATATTATCATGTCAAGCTTAATTTTGAACACTCTATACGATATATCCAGCCGGTCTTCAACCTTTAAGTTCCTTGGATTATTAACCCTGCCAATCTCTTGCCAACTCGAGTTACATATCATTGTGATGAAGAGGTCTGGATATCCATATTTCTTACAAATTGCCATAGCATCTTGACAATTATTAAACATGTATCTCATGCCACCAGTGAAGGACGCAGGTAGGATGATACGTTTACCTGCTTTAGAAGCACGTGTCTCACCCCTAACAACTGCATCTTGAATCCCTTTGTATATATCACTCCTTACCTTGGTTTGGTTGTTTCGATAGTAGCTCAACCTTTGTACTTCAATAATAGAAAAGCAATCAACCAAGAACTGCTGAAATAATCTTCCACCATTGACAATGGTTGCATACTCGACCTTTCTCTCTTGTATTCTAAATGCTATGAACTCCCTTAAACTGACACGCTATCTCTTTCTATTTTCATCAGCCCTATGAGATTCTCGCAAAGGAATGTCTTCTTGGTAGCCATCTTCACCGTAAGGAAACATCATAGGGTACTGAAGAGGAATAAATGCGGTGTGTGTCTCATGAATCCTTTGCAGATGTCCGGACTTTAATTGAACTATAATATCACACCCTGCATCTCCAGAATCAAAATCTCCTACTATTAGAGCTGCAACCTTGTTAGAAGATGGTAAATTGTAGAGTCTCGCATCCTTTGATCTTTTCCGGTACAACCGTAGCCTTATATTTGCGATATCTCCTTGATTCAGGTAGTTTTTCACTATATGTCCTATGACAGATATTGAGTTTATGCTTATTTATCCCAAATTGAAGTTATTTGGTTATTACTTTTGGTTTTATTTTTAATTCAATTCATACCATTGATATTCTATTAATTTCTAATTTAGTATTTAATGTCATAAAGTTATAAATTTCTCATATGAATTATTGTTGATACAATTAAGTTAGTTATTAATTTTTAATATGTACTTATTTAAAAAAAATCTAATTATAATTTTTAATTAAAGTATTATGTTTAAAATTTTAAATTTAAATTCAAATATTTTTTTTGAATTTTTAAGTAAGCAATTAGGTTTGAGAATATTTTTTAAAACTTTATATAATTTATAAGCTATTATGCTAATTACAAAAGATTATATTAAAGTAAATAGAATTACCAGTCTTATTAAAATGTGAGGTTATTTATACTATTTAAAAGAAAATTTTAATTTGACATTCTTCTATACTTAATTCTATTTCTAATGTTGTTCCAATAAAATTAAATTAATTTAAAAAAATATTTAAAAATTTAAAATTTGTACTAGCTAATTAGAAAACTCTATTTAAAATTTTGAAATTTGAAATTCTAATACTAATTCATAATTAAGGGACTTCTTAACCGTTTTGATTTTTAAATTTAAATTTTTTTACTTGCCACATTTATAAATTTTTTTTTACTCAATTTACATTGTTATCTTTTATATTGTTTCTGTACAATAGAAATACTTTCATTTTTTCTCTTTTTTTAAATATTTTTTCTAAATTTACGTAATTTATAAGGTTATTAATTTTTAGATTGTATTTAATTTTATTTATTTTTATCGACAAATAATAGAATTCATACTATTTATGACAAAATCAATAAAAATCATTTTTAAATTAATAAATTACTATATTCCTAATTAACAAGGAACGTTAAATTAGAAAATTTTATTTAAAAATTTAAATTTTGCACTAGCTAATTAAAAAACTCTATTTAAAATTTTGAAATTTAAAATTCTAATACTAATTCCTAATTAAGTGACTTCTTAACATGTGCGATGTACGAACTTATATTTTAATTTGATATGATAAATTAAAAATAGTATTTTATAATTATAAATTTTTTAACTTTAGTATAATACATTGTCATTATATAATAAGTGTATTGAATATGTTATTTTATATTTATTTAAAATAAAATACAAATAAAACAGTTTGAAATCTATAATATTCTTGAACCATAAAAAAAGAGACCTGAAAAGATAATAATTATATAACTGTATTGGTAGCATATCAATTGTGCACTAAACTTTATATAAAAAAACTAACAAAAGTTTATCGACAATATAATATTTTACTAACATCATTAGATAAACAATTGCCATATGATATTGTGCTCTATATTACAAATTTCATTTCAAGTCTGAAAGTATAGTTATAGATAAATTAGTTAAATTTACGACAAATATTCGTACAAAAGTGTAAATCATAACATGTTATTAAAATAAAAATACTATTTTTCTTACCTAAATATTATTAAAAACTTCTTTGAACATGATATTTGTTGTTGATGACTTTGGATTGCTATCTTAGCCTAGAATTAGAATATTCAAGCCATTACGACTCTTAACTCTTGACAAAGCAACCTAAAAAGTTGTCCATAGGTGAATACTGATTTTGGCAAGTAAAAATCCTACATGTGATAATGATTTACCACATAATAAAATACTTTGGTTTTTCAATATTTTTCTCCTCTTATATAGTATCCCGTCAGCTAATAATGCCCAAGTTGCATTGTAAATAGAATTTAGTTTGCTAACACTATTAAATATTAATAATATCACAAATAGTTTTCTCAATTGACGACCAAATATCTATAATGAATTTTCTATCGTCATACAGTAGTCCCAATGAATAAAAAGCATCTTGAAAGTTAGGATATGTAATTCTATTAACTATCCTAATAAACTCATATGTTGTGCAACCTTTCTAAACAGTTAACAAAATTCTAACTTTATAATTCAATGCGAGATCTTTAAGAGACTATCAATCAATGCCATATCCTGAGATGTCTGATGTTCGCCTTTTTCAGAATAAGCTAATAGAGGAGGAGTTAGCATATGACACAAATGAATTGACTCATACAAACTTATATACGGAACAAAAGATGACTCATGAGCAAAGGTTAGTATTTGATGAGATACTCAATGCTGTTATTACAGACTCTGGTGGTTTTTACTTCATTTATGGGCATGGTGGGTGTGGTAAGACATTTATTTGGAATGGACTTTCTTCTACTATTCGGTCTAGAGGAAAAATTGTTTTAAATGTCGCATCCAGTGGAATTGCTTCTTTACTCCTACCTGGTGGCAGAACGGCTCATTCTAGATTTTCAATACCCATTATAATTACTGATGAATCTACTTGCAACATCAAGCATGGCAGTTTGAAGGTTGAGCTGCTCATCCAAAGTAGCTTAATAATATGGGATGAAGCTCCAATGCTCAATAAAATGTGCTTTGAAGCACTTGATCGGACGCTCAGGGATCTTATGTCAGTTACCGATCAACATAAGACACATCAACCATTTGGTGGTAAGGTTGTTGTTCTAGGAGGTGATTTCAGACAGATACTTCCGGTGATTCCGAAAGAAAGTAGACGCGATATATTGGCATCTGCTATTAACTCATCCCATCTGTGGTCATTTTGTAATGTTCTAAAACTGCATACGAATATGAGGCTTCTAATGTCTTCTTCGGATCAAGATGAAGGTGAAATGAAGAGATTTGCTAATTGGATACTTGATGTTGGAAATGAAAATATTGGCTCTGTTGTTGGTGATGAATCAGAAGTTGAAATTTCAGATGATCTATTGATTACAACTACTGATGACCCTCTCTCTCATTTGGTAGACTTTGCATATCCAAATTTGTTACAAAACATGTTAGATTACAGATATTTTTAGAGTAGGGCAATTCTGGCACCCACGCTTGAGAGTGTCGAGAAGGTAAATGATTTTGTCTTGACAATCTTTCCAGGGATGGAAAAGGAGTATTTGAGCTCTGACACAACATGTCAAGCTGATGAGAATGAACATGTACAACAAGAGTTGTTTACACTAGAGTTCCTAAATGACATCAAATATTCGGGACTACCCAATCACAAGTTGACTTTGAAGCCAGGAGTCGCTGTAATGCTACTGCGAAACATAGACCAGACTTCATGTTTATGCAATGGGACAAGATTAATAGTTAACGAACTTGGCAGCAACATAATTGGAGCGATAGTAGTGATCGGTAGAAATATTGGAGATAAAGTGTACATTCCAAGAATGAACTTGATCCCTTTAGATTCAGGATTGCTATTTAAGTTCCAACGGAGACAATTTCCATTAACAGTATGCTTTGCAATGACCATTAACAAGAGTCAGGGTCAATCATTATCACATGTAGGGCTTTATTTGTCAAAATCAGTGTTCACCCATGGACAACTTTATGTTGCTTTATCAAGAGTTAAGAGTCGCAGTGGCCTCAGGGTTTTAATTCTAGACGAAGACGGCAATCCAAAGTCATCAACAACAAATGTCGTGTTCAAAGAGATTTTTAATAATATTTAGGTAAGAATAATATTATTTTTATTTTAATAGCATGTTATGATTTATACTTTTGTACAAATATTTACTATAGATATAACTAATTTATCTATAACTCTTTTTTCAGATTTGAAATGAAATGTGTAACAAAGAGCACAACATCCTATGCCAATTGCTTTTCTAACGAAGTTAGTGCTTTTCTAATGAAGTTAGCAATATACTAGGTTATCGATCGATAAATTTTTATTAGCTTTTTGATATAAAATTTAGTGTAAAATTAACATGCTATTATTACAGTTATATATGTTCTTATTTTTTTCATGTCTCCCTCCTTATGGTTCAAGAATATTATAAACTTCAAACTCTTCTATTTATATTTTACTTTGAATAAAGATAAAACAACATATTTAACACGTTTATTATATAACAACGATGATAGTGTTATACTAAATTTAAAAAATATATGGTTATAAAATATTATTTTTAATTTAACTTATCAACTTTAAATATAAGGCCGTGCATCGCACGGGTTTAACAGTAGAAAATTATGCCATAATAAGTTTTTCTCAATGAAAAATCCTCTTAAAAAATATTTGTTGAGTTATTACACCTTATATACAATGTACTCTTTATGTACTCTCACAAAATAATAATTACAATAGTAAACTTATTATTGATAAAGAAATAATCTAAGTAACAAAATCCATCGTAGATTCCAATGATCAATGCATGAGATGATATTTCAATCTGACTTTGAAGCATGGCATCGTTGCGCCTTGCCACTGCCCAAGGTACTATTCCTGCACAATGCCTCAACTCTCTCTGCTCCACAGTTTTGGATCATGATCATCGACCAATTCATCTTCCTCATAAGAAGCTTGCTCATAAGCTCCCTTGATTTATAGGTCGCGGTTTCGAGTCTTCTTATCTTTGGTTAAAAAAAATACTATGTTTTCATACAATAATATAAAATTATTAAAAAAAATTCTTCTCATTGTTAAAGAGAATAAAAAATCCCCTTAAAAAATATTTGTTGAGTTATTACACTTTATATACTATGTACTCTTTATGTACTCTCATAAAAAAAAATTACAATAGTAAATCTATTATTAATAAAGAAATAATTTAGGTAACAGATTTGATGGCTCTAGAGCTTCCAAGTTTTTGCTTGATAATCTTGTTGATCGATTCGTTTGTAAGTCTTTCTTTCTTTGTTTCTTTATTGTTTTTCTT
This sequence comes from Arachis hypogaea, assembly GCF_003086295.3. Taxonomy (NCBI): domain Eukaryota; kingdom Viridiplantae; phylum Streptophyta; class Magnoliopsida; order Fabales; family Fabaceae; genus Arachis; species Arachis hypogaea. Next base: position 36,076 of record NW_027255483.1, on the reverse strand, counting down.
TTGAAGCAGTTAAAGTAGATAGAAGTTAATTCATGTTCCTGTTTGGGAGTGAAAATAGACTGCATAACCATCAGGCCACTATGTTTTCTTTTAAAATTTATACAAATTATAATACATATAGATATCTTTTATCAAATTGTTTATTTTTATTTAATTTATTTTAATTTTAATTATAAATTCACTCATTTTTAAATTAATTATATTTTTATTTAACAATAATTATAAACTCACTTATTTTTTATAATTATATAATATCTATTAATATTATTTTTTAATAAATACTTGTAGTATATAATAGTATAATAGATATAAAATAATTAATAAATTATTAAAATTTAAAAATAATAGTTATTTTAATATAAAAATAAAATAAAAATATTTATGATAGAGTAAAAATAACAAACAATTTATTGTTCATGCTCTATATTGTTTTAAAATAACTTGATATTTTTAAAATGTTAGTAAAAATATGTATTTTAAATTTTAATTTTAAACTTTTGACTTTTTTTATTTTTATTTATATAGGACCGAGTCAAACGGTTCAACCAGTAACCCACTGGTTGAATCAGTGACCCAGTAATCTGACTGGTTCGATCACCGATTCATATTTCTGAATTCTATTGAAGATGAGGCAATAACAGACCCCAAGCTTGCAGTAGTGGGATCATCTTTCCTAATGTTCAATGTTCTGAAAACTGGACCGGACCAGCCGGTTCAACCGAGTTAATCGAAAACCGATCACTTAGCCGGTCCGGTCCACATGTAAAACTGCATTGCAAAAAACCGGTGGAATCAGACGAATTGGTGGTTAACCGGCGAACCGGGCAAATCTGCCCGGTTTTTTCAAATACCGATTTTTCCTCCTACTATTGAAACGACATCGTTTGGCTATTTTATAAAAAAAAAAAGAAAAAAAAGAAAAACAGGCTGAAGCGCTGAGCAACCCGGGTAGAAGCATCAGTGTAAAATCCCTAAACTACCCTTATTTCTTTTTTTTCAAACCAAAATCCTAACCCTAATTTGGACACAACACACTCCTTCACACATTCACCAGAACCCTAGCCACCCTTACCCAACAGCAGAACAAATGAACAGAAAGGAAAAAGAGAAGAGGGGGAGAACCGGAGAGGGAAGAGAAGAGGAAGGAAGGGAGGTGGCGCTGGTGGGCGTCACTGCCACCGTCTTCGCCATCGTGTCGTCGCGAGGAAGGCCAGAACCGAGGGAGAGAGAGAGCCGCGCGGGGAGAAGGAGGTGTCACCGTCCTATGGAGCCCGCGTCGCTGTCGTCATTGTCGAGGTCTTCATCATCGCCGTCCATGGAGGTTCGCAAACAGAGGGAAGACGTGCCGTTCTACCCAGAGTCATCGCGGGAAGGGTCGTCGCCGTCAAGCCTAGCCACCATTGCCGCCGTTCGTGCCTCCGTTTCGCGCCGCCAGATCTGTCGCCGGGGGGAGAAATAGAACACGTGTGGAGAGAGAAAGGGTTGCAGGGAGGTTCCACCACCGTTGGAACTCCACTGCTGCTGCTGCCATGGCCGCCGCACCTCTGTCGCCAAGAAACGCCTAGCTGCCGCCGTCGAAGCTAGCCTCGCTGTCATTGTCGTAGTTGCAAATTTGGAGCTTCAAGAGAGAGGAGTTTCCAGAGAGAGAAATGCCGAGGAGGGACCCTCCGCTGCTGCGCTGTTCCTGTCGCCGTTCGGATGTACCTGAACCAAGCCATCGTCGTTGCCGCCGGAGTTGTTGGTGCTACTGGAGCTGAAGTCATTATCCCATTCCAGCCTCTTTCCTTGATTCTGCTCTAGCTTTCATGTCCTATTATGCCACCATTTAATCTGTCTTGTCCTTGTTTTAATTCGATTTTAGTTTTGCCTGTTTTAGATTTCCAGGATTATCGCCAGCTCCATCTTGTCGCTACTCCGGTCCAAATTTAGCGCTCATTTGTTTTATTCTACTTCAATCCTCCTCATCTTGAATTTGGCACTCCGGGTTTGGTATCTTTGGTCCTTTGGGACCACATTGTGAGTAGACTTTATATTTATAATTATTTGATTGTGCATCTATAATTATTTTGATATAAATCAATTATGACTTTTGAATTATACTCACTATAATTGCCTTAAATGATTTTAAATGGATTAGAATAATTGATTTTTTTGAATTAAATAATTCGTTTTTGAAGTTTATACTTTCGGAACTATACATGAGACTATATATATTTTTGATGAAGTTTTGCATTATTTTAAATTGTTTGATCTTACTTGAATATCTGTTTTTGAGACCATATATATTTTTTATGAAGTTTTGTATTATTCTAAAATGTTTGAATTTACTTGAATATCTGTTTTTGAAGCTTGAAATATTTGTTGGTATTCACTTAGTTTAAAGAATGTGAAATATATTTGAAAGGTGTTATTTTTGAAAAAGTATAATTGGAAAGGATTCTGATGAGAAAGTATAATACGATTTGATTTGATTCGATACCTTATATATTTGAAAGATCAAAGATTTGTTATATTTGAAATTATATGTTTTGAATTGGTTTGGGAGACTCGTATTAGAAAACCGTAGTTAACGGCGGTTATGACGTTAACTTAGATGTATCTAACTCAGACTCCAGCTAGCAGGGGTGTTGCTAGCCTAACGTGTAGGCCACACGTTAGATCTGTTATTCTGTTAGGACACACGGGAGGAAAGGGCTACCCTTAGAGGTGGAGCCGTCCAAGTGTGGATTATTTGATTTGATTTCTGTATGAGAACTCCCTTATTGATTCACTTATTATTATCAACTATTATTTTCTAACAAAAAATTATTTTAATAATAATGTTTATATGGTCTCATATCGATTATAGATGTATTGTCTGGTCACTGAGTTGCAAAACTCACCCTTTTTTTAAAAAATATTTTTCAGGAGCAAATATTTGACTATGTGAGACTTTCTATTCAAGAGTAACGGTCTGCAATGAGTACCTATTCTTTGTCGAATTCCTAGAAGTATATGCTCCATATGTCACAAGCAGGATCCAACCATTCTTAGTTATTTTAATTTTTTTTTTGTTAAAAAGTATATAACTATTTATTTTAGAACTTGTAAAATATTTGTAACTTGCTTATTCAATTTATATTTGAGTATGTTAGGCTTGCTATAGGATTATTTTCTTAAGCGCCGGTTATGACTCATTTTGAATCGTGACAATCAGTTTACCCTAAATCAATCCCTAATCTTCGAAGAACACTCAACACTCCACTCCCAACCCTAAGCTCGAGGCTGGACAATCTGCAAACGACGGACAACCGACGAACGCCGTGAAGAACACTCCCACCATCGCGGGTCGTCGCGCACTGTTGCGGCTGCTGGGTTTCTGGGTTTTGGTCGCGGGTCGTGAAGCACCGTTGCGGGTTCTGGGTTTCTGTCTTCTGGGTTTTTGGGTTTTGGTCGCTGGTCGTGAAGCACCGTTGCGGGTTCTGGGTTTTTGGCTTCTGGGTTTCTGGGTTTCTGCCTTCTGTTCGTGCTATTTTTCTGGCTTCTGTTCGTTCTTCACTTGCGGTAAGTTCTGGGTTTCTGGCTTCCGTTCGAATTTTGAATAAATTTGTTCTTCAATTTTTTGTATGTTGAATAAATTTGTTGAAATGTTGAATAAATTTTTCTGGCTTCTGTTCGTAACTTCCTATGTTGAATAAATTTTTTGATTTATTTGCTGAGGTTATTTGTTCATCAGTGAATTTGTTTTTGATTGCTTCATGATTTTTGTTTGCTACTTCTGATTTTTATTTGCTGCTTCATGAATTTGATTTTCCGATTGTTACAGATGGAACAATCACAAAGTAACCCACAGCCACAAGATACTGAAGATGTTGAACTTCAATTCAAAAGGCTTTTTATTGAACTTCTGCCGTGGTCCCCTCCCTCTGCTCTGCCTTGCTCGCCGCAATTTCTCCAGCTCCCTCTGCTCTGCCGTGGTCGCCTCCCTCTGCTCTTCCGTGCTCGCTGAAGATTCTGGTAGGTGAGTCCTCTCCTCTTTGCTGTGTTCTTGCTGTGTTATGGTATGGAATGGTGTGCTGTTGCAATCCTCTTTGCTGTGTTTTTGGCTGTTACTGTGTTCTTGTTATGGTGTTAATAATTATTTTTTTTGCTGTGTTATTGATTAATTGTTAATAATTTATATTACACAATAATCTGTATTTTTTTGTTAATAATCTTGCTGTGTTGTTCTTGGTGTTGTATTTAAACTGCTACTGGTGTTGTGGTTATTAACAATTTAAACATAAGTGTCATGTTATTTACATGGTTTTGATTTTTATGCTTGTACTTGTGCATTTTTAGTCTTGTTTCAAAGACTAATGTATGGAAGAATACATAATGAGTCACACGATATTAATGGAGGAGTTGGTGTTGTAATTAGGAATGAGATGGGAATCATAATGGAGGCATCAGCAACCCAGGCAATACCTTATCCCCTTGAAGCACATGAAGCAGAAGCATATGCAGCATTTTGGGGGGTTGAATTTTGCAAAAGACTGTTGTTTTTTAAAGGTGATTCTTGAAAGTGACAATATAGAAGTAATGGGTGCCCTCAAACAGAGAAGGTGTTTTAATTCTTGTTTTGGAACTTTTATTACTGATGCCATTTCACTTATTAGAAATTTTAGATTTGTGGAATTTAGTCATGTTAAGAGAGAAGAGAATAGAGTAGCTCATGAATTAGCAACCTTAGCTCTTACCACTCCAAATTGCATGTGGATGGAAGATGCCCCAAGCCATGTTCAGAACTTGGCTATGTTAGATGTCTTTCCTTTATCCTGAATGAAATTTCTTCTGTTTCAAAAAATGTATGGAAGAATACTATATGTATATGCTGCATATTTATGCTTAGGTGCTGACTCTACATAGCTTTCTTCTTGAAGTTTTGCTCTTTATTATGTGAAATTTTAAATTTTATTAAGTTAGAAATTATTAAATTTATATATTTATAATAATTTATTATTTAAAATTATTTTTAGATTTTTTAATAATTTTATTTAATATTTAATTAAACCGATTGAATCCCGGTTGAACTCCGATCGAACCAGTAAATCATTGAACCAGTGACCACACCGGTTCTTTGACCGGTCCGATTCTCGCAACCTTGCTAATGTTTTTGATACTGGAAGGCAATTTGAGATTAGCCACGGTTGGAGATAGCTACGGTCTCATTGGAAGAAAGGCCTCTTTCGAATCCGAACAATTAAACTTTGCTCATTACCTAAACAAATGTCCTTCTGAGACAGGACTTCTTGAAAGAGAACTCTAACTACCAACTGGATGATATATTGGTTAAACGTGATCGTGATGGTGATGGTGATTGGTGCGTGAAAGGGAGCACCAAGGTATTTTATTTTATTTTAGTCTTTATTGCTCTTAAATTACCTTTCAATCATTATTCAGTATTGTGATTTGTGATATAGCAAGAGAAAAAGAGACTGAACAATGATAAGAGAGAAACTAAATATCAGAAACTGAGCGTTATAATTTTTGTATATTAGATACAAGTAGTGCAGTGCTTTTATACATAAACCAGAGAAGAGATATTAGCTACACTAATCTAACTGAGTTTCCCAAGATCCTTCAAAGGAAAATTCTGATTCAGGCTACTAATAAGAGCTTCAACCTCTTTCGGGTCACCACCTGTAACCACTATATCATCAACATAAGCCATTAGATAAATAACAGATGTTGAAGTTAATTTTACAAATAATGATGTGTCTGACTTTGTGCAATCTAACCCGAACTATTTCAATGTATTTTTGAGAGTGAAATACCAAGCACGGGTGCTTGTTTAAGACCATACAAAGCTCTATTAAGTTTACAAACCAGTTTCGGATTAGAGCTCTCATAGCCTTGTGATTATTGCATGTAAACTTGTTCATGTAAAATGCCATTCAAAAAGACATTATTAAAGTCAAATTGGCATAGCACCCAACCTTGACTTGTAGCAATCTTTAGAACCACTCTAACTGTAGAGGGACGAATCACAGGACTGAACACTTGTTCATAGTCCACACCCTCTATTTGGTGAAATCCCTTAGCTACAAGGCGAGCCTTGTATCTTCAAATTTCTCTTTTTGGGTTTTTCTTAATTGCATAAACCCACTTACATCCAATAATTGTGGCTGTTGGTGGTGGTTCAACAAGGCTCCCATGTATTGCATTTTAAGAGTGCTTGATATTCTAAATCCATGGCTGACTTCCAACGACTGGAGCTGAGGGCTTAGGTTACATTTCTAGGAACCTGTAATGTCAAATCAATAGTGTTGGTAGTAAGAAAAAATCTTGGTTTTTAACTTCATGTTTTGGATCTTGTCACCATTGCATGTGTATTCGTTGTAGTGGGTGGGCAGGGTGGTCAAGTAATTTCTAAGCCAGAACTAGAAATTTGATTAGGTGGAAGAGATGTAATTTGTTCATGGGAAAGTATCAGCTATTGTAGAATTAGTATTGCTTGCAAACAACATTTGGGGAGGTTTGATTTATGTTGTTTGAGGAAGACCTGCACTGTTCACTTGTAACACTATTAGTAGAGGCATTAGAATGAGTGTGAGAATTTTCATCGTCATTAATAGGCATATTATCACTAAGAGCACCAAGAACTTGATAATGAATGTGAGTAGGAGTTAGAGGTAGTGTTTTGTTGATTTTTAGCAAATCGATGGTGGTTCGATATTTAGTGATTTGGAAGCTAAATCTACTCCTCTGTGCGAGTACTAGTTTTCTAAAAGTGTATCAAAGCGTCGAAAATATAAAAAAAGTTTGTAAATTGACAAATGAAACTTAAACATGAAGGTTTTTGAAGAATAAATGTACAGACAATAAAGAAATTTGTATTGAAATTTAAAAGAAAACAATAAAATACCTTCAATTGGATCAAAGAATTTCAACATAAAAGATTAAAATGCAGAAAGATAAATTGAACAATGAAAATAGAAAACACTTGGAAAATAAAGTTACTTGAAATGTTAAATTTTACAGAAAAGTAAATTGAAAGAATAAAGAACGTGGAAGGAACCCTACAGAAAAATAATTCGATTGAGGATATGAGTGTGCTTGAGTGTTTCCTGAGTTAAAGTTTCTTGGTAACCGTTTCCGCCGCGTGATTGTAGATATTCCCCATGATTTCTTCGTGTAATAGAAGAAGCCACTAACTCTCCCACTTCTATGACTATTCGACCAGCTCATGGAAGATCTTACTCAATTTCTCGAATCCAATCTCCTATTTGATCAGGCCTACTCGATTAACAAAACAATAGAAATCTAAATCATCGTCAATTACTTCCAACCTCATATTCATGCGTATATTTTTTCGAGAGACCACATCTGACTCATTCCGAATCAATTCACTCTTATCAAAAATATTTTTCGATCAACAAGTAGATTATTTGATACAACACCAATAAGAAGAGAAATAGAGTTTGAATCATATCTAATAGCAGAAGCAGTAGTAAACATATCATGATATGGGAAAGTTGTTTTTATCAAAAATCAAACATTTACATAGGTAAATCTTACCATCCTGATTCATACATTTATAACCATGGTGCTATGAATCATAGTTTAAACATAATAAAAATACTAGATAGTAATTATTGACTCGTTATTTTTATGATTAATTAATATTTTAATTTTTTTTGTTATATAGTTATACAAAATTATGGAGTTAGTTATTTAAAAAGGAATACCATTGTTACTCCTGCTGAATTCTAAAAGAAATACGAATTTTCTGGACCAATTACTCAGAATGTCCTGAGTTCCATACCTAACATTGCTGATAGAAATGTTCAGGGTCAGGGCATTGATCATGATCGATTTGTAATCCTTCCATCCCAAGAATTTTGGAAATGCTTAATTAATGACGAAGGTGCTGCCATTGTAGGCAGTAGTAAAAGGACGGCAATGCTTTTTTTTTTTTTCTTTCATATAAATTTATATATAGAATATAGTATTTATATGAAATTTTGATCAATTAAAGAAAAATAAAAATATTTTTTAAAAACCAAACATTTTTTCATGACATAGGGAATAGCAAGACGTTTGGTTCAAGAAGCCTAATGAAAAACTAAAGGGATATGGGATTTTCGCACAGTATATAATTAGGAATGGTAAAACGGGTTGAATCTGTCGGGTTCTGATTCGTTAAATCCGCTAAAAAAAATGAGTCGGGGCTAAGATTTGGAGCCCGTCAAATTAAAAAAAATCTGCTAATCCGCACCGCCAAATTGGTGGATTTTGGCGGGACGGGCGGTCCGCCGGGCCGAAGATTTTTATTTCTTATTTTTATTAAATAAAAGAGTGATTACTATTATAAAATTAATAATTATAGAATTTTCAAATATTTTTTTTATTTTTATTCTTCTTTTAGTTATTAACTTTATTTATTTTATTTTACAATTTCGTATATTTGCTTAAATTATGTGACTTATTTTTTAAAATAAAGATGATTCTATTGATAAATATTATTTTGAACAATTTTATTGAAGTTAAAAATTTTAAAAAATATAGTGAAAAAATTATATTATAATTTAATTATTTTTTATTTGTATTTGATTTTTTAATTATTATTTTTTGGTTAATTTTAATAAATTTTATTTTCAAAAAAAAAAGTCAAGCGGGCTAGCCCGCCAATCCGCCATAAAGCAGAGCGGGCTAGCATTTTGAACCCATATTAGTTGCGCGGGACGGGACGGGTTGGGGCAGGACGTCCCGCTTTGCCACCCCTATATATAATCGTATTTTTTTTATAATTCAATCGATTGAATTTCACACAGTAATATGGGATTTTCTTATTCAATCGATTGATGTGGTAACACAATCGATTGAAATTTGTATGTAGTTTTTTTATATATTCAATCCATTGGTATGATATATATATATAATGAAGTAATGTAATTTTTATTTATTATTTCAACAATCATGTCATATAAATATTATGTCTTGTCAATTATATTTTATTTTATACCATTAATTTGTTTATAAAAAATTATTTTTTTATTTTTTTATTTATTTAAATTCTATTTATATGTTTGCATATATTAATGTTATTTTCATTCTTTAGATGTGTGTGATATAAATTGATATTTTTTAATATTTATGTAAATTTTTTTATTTCCTACCATTTTTTTAAAATAATGTATTTTACATTGATTAACCCTTAGAATAATTTTTTTTAAGAATTGGAATTCTATTTCATGTTTTGGTATAAAAAATAGCACTGATATATATAAATCATACTAAAATAAGTCTAATTTCTAATTTCATTAGATTTGTTATTTTTATTATTTTTTTTTAATTTATATTAAATGAAAAAGAAAATAATTTTTTACACAAACAAAATAAGGAGAAATTCATTGATAAAACATAAAATAATTGGTACAAAAAAATCAATTGCAATTTTTTTATTAAGTAGCCAAAATCTTTTTCAAAATTTTAATTTGTATATCTCTTAATATTCATCATTTTAAAGTTGGTGAAAAGTATATTCAACCAAAATATTCTTTTTATATAACCAAATTTTTTGTTTATTTTGTATAACCAAAATTTTTGCTCATTTTAACTGATATTTATCCGGAGTGTTATACAGTATTATTAATTTCTGCCAAGTCATGGCTGGTGTCCGGTAGTTACATTGACATGGTTCAACGGTAAAAAAAAATCTTTTCTTGAGAGCATGCACTTTTTATTCACATCTTTTGCTGCTGTGACGGGAGGTTGAAATTGGAAACACAACCACATAGTGTACTTTTCAAATTAAAAGGAAAAGAAAATTTCACTAACATTTTGTTTGGATGCAAAATAGAAAAGGTGAAGAAAGAAAATGGAAGAAAAGAAAATGAGAGAAAAAAAAATAAAAGAAAAAATTGATTTTTTTTATATTATTTGGATAAAAAAAAATGAATGAAAAAAAAGTAAAAAAATTTTTTTATTTAAATAAAAGAAAAAATAAAAAAAGAAAAAATTATAACCAACTAAAATTATATTAATATCCTTATTTATATTATATGTAAATTATAATATATTAAAGTATTTAAATTATTTTTTTAATAAAAAAGTGATCTTAATTGTATTTTAAAATTTTAATGTATTATTATTGTTAACAATAATATTTTTTTAAATTGATCCTTTTTTATTTTCAATTAAATGTTATAAATTTTACTTTGCATTTTAATAATGGACATATTAATAATTTTATCTTATTTTAGAACTTTCGGTGGTTTTTTTCGCAGGTTTGGAAAGAAAACTTAAATGTGGGTCCCAAGCCATTTTTTCCTTTTCCATCTATTTTTTATGCTCATCCAATAAGAGGAAACTTCATTTTCCATCAATTTTTCCTCCGTGCATTTTCTTTCCTTCTCATTTCTATTGATCCAAACATAATGTAAATGAATCTATTAAACTGTAAAACAATAAAATATGCGACATCAAATGAACGTAAAACTTTATCTATAAAAATATAGAATTAGTTATTACTTATTAGCTTATCATACGAATGAAAATGAATTTACAATTATGCATCTATTATTTAATTGATCGTGACAATCTACTTATGAGTTTGTTGTACTCATCTTTAAATTCAGAGTTTTTATCAGAAAAATAATTACAATGGCTGTTTTATTAAGTTAAAGAATTTAAATTTGGTTTGATAAAATTTTTTGAAGAGTTTGTTCTACTCATCTTTAAATTCAGAGTTTTTATCAGAAAAATAATTACAGTGGCTGTTTTATTAAGTTAAAGAATTTAAATTTGGTTTGATAAAATTTTTTGAAGAGGTGTTTGTATTTTTTAAAAGTACAAACTCTTCATTTTAAGTTTGGTAAATAAAAAAGACTATATACTTGTGTTTCTAGTTTTTAAAAGATCGGAATACTTTTGAAATCACATGAGGTTGAGCTTTTCAAAATTGATTCAAAAATTAAAAATCTAATATAACCTCATGTATTAACTAATTTTTAAATTTAACGCTTAAATTTATGTCATACTTTTTAATTTTAAAAGCTATTTATTAATTGTTGTTACTTTTGTTTATTGAAAATCATTTTTAATTTAATTTATCAAACATAAATGCAATACTTTTTAAAAAGTTATCTTTTAAAAGCTAATTTTTACAAACTAATTCTAAAAAATAAAAACTTTACCAAGCCTTAATCTAAAGTATCATTAGACTCATCTATGAAAATTCTTAATAAAAAAAATAAGAAAAATAACTTTTCTTTGGTCGGGTCAAAGTAAGTACCCCTTTAATTTGGATGAGAAAGAAAAAGGAATCCTTGAAAAATACCAAACCAGAAAGGCTTTTAACCTTTTACTTTTGTCTTTTTTTGTGTCCTTACTTTGATGAATGACATATCTCATTCCATCATATTCACTTTCCAATTATAGAACAACAACAACAACAATGATGGAATCTTGTGTAGCCATATTCCATGCCTATGATTAATTGATTTATGCTTTCCTATGTATATATTTATAACCTCTATTTATAATGTGCATGGCTAATTTTTTTAGCTTAATATAAGATAAAAGTTCAGATAACAACTAACTATTTTCTCACTGCCAATAGAAACAAAGTAGAACAGAAAATGAGAGATAAGAATTGCAGATTTTATACAATAGTGATTCCATATGCATGGAAAAAGCACCTTATACTTGAATGAACAGTCTAAACAAACCAAATTCTTCATCAAAGTTAAATAGCAATACAGATAATGAAGGGAAAGAAAAAGAGAGAAGAAAGCTTAACAACAAGAAAGCTTTTCTGTACTTGAAGATAGTTAAACATAGACTCATTTTGTTTGTACTACAAGATAGAGTGTGATTCCCTAATTCGAATGCCTTAATGACTTGAAGAATTTCTCACATTATCAGAAAACTTCCATCCTTTGAGGAACTGGAGTCTTAATGACTTGAAGAATTTGAACAACTTCTGCCATAGAAGGCCTGCTAGAAGGTATCTGAGAAGTGCAAACCATTGCAAGCTTTAAAACTGGCAAAACTTCATCTTCTGGATACTCATTCATGCATGGATCAACACACTCCAACACATTCCCTTGCTCAAGAAGAACTCTAACATGATCATTGAGTATTAGCACATTGTCCTCACCATACTCCACTGGCCTTCTACCTGTCACAAGCTCAAGAATCATCACTCCAAAACCATACACATCACATTTCTCATTCACCCTTAAGCTCTGGCATGCTAACTCTGGTGCAACATAGCCTAATGCACTCTGGAACCTGTTGCTCATAACATGCTTGTCAAGCTTTGTTAGAAGCCTTGCCAACCCGAAATCCGATATCTTCGGATTGAAGTTTTCGTCAAGAAGGATGTTGCTTGGCTTTATGTTGTAGTGAATTATGGGTGGCCGGAATGACTGGTGCAAATGTGCAAGACCCTTTGCTGTTCCAAGCAAGATCTTGAACCTATTAGCCCAAGAAAGTGGAGGAATTGAAGAGATTCTCTCATGAAGCTTGGATTGGAGGCTACCATTTGATGCATACTCAGTTACTAGAAGCTGAATTTGAGGTGTCCAATAATAACCTTTCAATGCAATCAAATTTGGATGCCTTGCTTTTCCAAGGATCCTAACTTCTCTGTCGAAATCTTCAGGATATTGGATTATGTTTGAGGTTATGAGTTTCTTGATTGCAACAATTCTTCCATGTGATCCCAATGGAACTTTGTACACTGTTCCAAACACTCCTTCACCAATCTCTGATGCCTTGTTGAGCAAGGATTCCGGATTGCTGATCCAATCCGGCGAGCTGGACTGCGAATCAAGCAGAATTAGCTTCCCTGTGGCTGGACTTCCGGATCTTGAAGAACTCGAACACATGCTTTCCAAGGCATTGTCCACAAATTTTAACCTTCTCCTTACAGAAACATTGAGTAGGCTAATAGCAATAACTCCTAATATGATCACAAATGAAGCTGCAATCGCGACAATGGCCGAAACACTAAGGAATCTGTGGTGATGACTTAGGCCAGTAGCCATAGATGATTCATTTCTTTGCCTAGGAGATCCTATTTGGTTGTTGTAAGCATTTGGATCAAGAACTAGTGGCTTTGGTACATTCATCATACATGGACCTTTCAGCAATGGTGAACAAAGACCATAGTTTCCTTCCAAGGAACTCTTGTCCAAGTTCTGAAATATGCTTCCTGTTGGAAGCCTACCTGTGAGCTTGTTGTATGATATGTTCACAGCAAGAAGGTTTTGGAGCATTCCAAGCTCCATTGGTATCTCTCCACTCAGTTCATTGAACTCCAATCTCAGAATCTTGAGCTTGCTTAGCCTTGACATGGACTTTGGGATTGAACCACTTAAATTATTGTGACACAAACTCCTGCATAAAAAGATAGAGAGGAATTAGTATCTTTAAAAAAAGTTTAAATAAGTTCTGACATAAACATGATTAAGAAATGATAATAGAGGTTGAGAAACAGGAGGCATACAGCATATAAAGAGATGAACAATTTCCAATCTGCTCTGGAATAGACCCCTCCAATGAATTTCCATCAAGTTGAAGAACAGCCAAGTTACCCGAATCACATATATCGGATGGAACTGAGCCGATCAAGGCGCTGTTTCGAAGATCCAAGACTGTTAGATTCTGAAGCAGACCAAACTCTGGAGGCATATGAGAATGAAGATCATTCCAAGACAAATTCAAGTATCTAAGCTTTGAAAGTAGCCCCATTTCAGCAGGGATATTCCCCTGAAGATTATTCTCTGAGAGATCCAATTTGATGAGACTTTCCAATAGCCTGCTTGTCCCTGCTGGGATTGGACCTGTTAAATGATTATGAGAAAAATCTATTTCCTCCAATCCAAGGCCAAACAAGCCCTCTGGTATGCTTCCATTGAAACCATTCCCTCTAAGCTTGATCACTGATAACTCTGTGCAAGAAACTAATGAAGCCGGAATGTTCCCTTCAAGTTTGTTATTCGCAACACTCAGATATGCCAATGATCTCAATTCTCCAATGGAATCCGGAATAGTTCCCATGAACTGATTGTTGGAAAGATCCAAGTGTTCAAGACTAGTCATGGTACCAATCCATTGAGGAAGCTCGCCGTCGAAAATATTCTTCGATGTACTTAAATAGCTCAGAGATTTAAGCCTGTTCAATGACTCTGGTAAAACTCCATTGAATTGATTATCACTCAAATCAAGCTTATTCAAATGAAGACAGAGTCCAATATCATTAGGCAATGAACCTGAAAACTGGTTTTTCCTTAACAAGATCTCTTTCAAGTTATGAATTGAAGAAATTCCATTAGGCAAAGAACCTGATAAGGCATTGCTGGAAAGATCCAATTGCCTAAGCCTAGTCAATGACCAAACAGCAGCAAAATCAACATAACCGGCGAAATGGTTATTCGAAAGATCAATGCTATTCAATGAAGAACATCTAGAGATTGTGCTAGGAATTTGTCCTTCAAACATGTTATTGGACAAAGAAAAGTAGTGAAGGGAATTGCAACTGTCAAAGAAACTTTGAGGGATTTGTCCTGAGAATGAGTTGTGAGAAAGATCAAGAGACCTAATTGAACTCATATTAAGAAATGAAGTTGGTATTTGACCAGAGAAGCCATTGTGACTTAGATTTAGACTCTGAATGGTGCTGGAAAGTGTAAGTGAAGGAGTAATGCTACCATTGAAATTGTTATGAGAAAGAGACAATACCATTAGATGCTGCAACTTCTCAAGGCCTCTTCCAATTCTTCCAGATAATCCCAACCCATCAAGATTGATCTCAGTGACTCTTCCTGTTGCTGGATTGCACTGAACCCGGTTCCATGAACAAGCACTTGAATCATCTTCATTCCATGAAGCAAGAGATGAAGAAGGGTCATGGAGGTCTGATTTGAACACAATTAGGCCAAGAACATCATCATTCAGCTGAACATTATTCATGTCATTGCTGTCTCCATAGCAAAAACTCAAAACTGAAACAACAATCAGCAAACTCAGAAACTGAAAACTTGCCATTATTCTTGTTCTTTGGTAGTTTAGCTTATAGCTACAGCATCATGGTTTATTTATGATAATATATGGTATGATATTAAAACTTAGTATATAGCTAGATGAATGAAAAGGATGTTACAAAGGGAAGTGTTCACGAGAAGATAGAGGAATAATGTGATGATATGATTTTACAAAAATGGTGTGAGAGAAATTAAAGGAGATTAAAGAATAAGGTAGTTTATTTTTTATTTGTCCACGGTATCCACCCGTTCAACAGGTCTAAGGCTAATCCGTTGCAGATCTGAACTCTATGACTAATACATTGCTGCATGCATAAAATAGGATTTAAATTTCTAACATCTGCTTAAGCGGACGAGTGAGCAAGACCAATCCAAATTGGTCAAAGAAAAGAAAGGTAGTTAAGGGGTGAATAATTGGTATGTAATGAAATATAAGGAAGTGTTTGGTTAGTGAAGTCCGTGAGTGTGAGGAAACAATTTAGGACCAACAAAGATGGGTAGTAGCTACTGACAAAATGTGCCACCACATTACAACATACAAGGCTCATCTCATCTCATGGCCCTTTTGTCTTTCTGCCAAACGAGGAGGCTTTGTCGTGTCCTACACCCTCTTCCTACACCCTACACGTTCCTTCTCTTTCACAACCATTGTTTTTCAACCATTAGGAAACTTCATTTTGCTTTTACCTCAGCTTTGTAAGTATCATTTTTTTTAGTTTTTGATATTCTAAAGAGTAGTATTAGCAAACTAAGTCAATGAGTTATAATTCAAATGACATAGTCTCTTCGTACTCATCTTAAAAATTGTGGATTCGAATATCTTTATTTTTGATTAAAAAATAAAACTTATTAAACAAATCTATTATGAAGCTCATTAAAAATAAACTTTTGTTGAGTTTAATTTGCAATTTTTTTAATTAAATTTTGGATACTTTTATTTTTAAGAATTTTGAGTGATTTTTTTATGTTAAATATTAGTTATAATATTACAATATTAGCTCTCAAAATTTCTTCTATTTTAAAAATGGTTTGTGGATTTTGAATTGTACCGTATTAATTATTTGGTTTAATTATTTTGTTGATTTTTATAATTTTATTAAATTTTTAATTAAATTTTTTTATTTTTTTTCTTTTTAATTAGATTCCTATGTTATATTAGATTTTGTAACTAAATTTTTATGGTGACAAAAATATTAAAATTAATGAAATATTTTGTTAAATTATACAAAATATTTAAAGTAATTATAAAATATATTTAAATGACACGTGTCATGATCATAGTACGTTTTCAACACATGGTAGCATGTCAAGAGGCATTCAAACTAAATTAGATGAGCATGATATCTATAATAGTTTCATAAATTTTTTTAATCAAATAATTTAATCTCAACAAATTTTACTTGAATAAACTGAATTAACAATTTTAAAATTTTTTAAAGACGATTAAGTTATTATTAAATAATGATAGAAATTGATATATTTAATTTTAGCATGAGTATTGATTTTGTCTAATACAGATTGATTTAATAATTAAAATTTATGAAAAATTAAAATGTTCGATTAAAATTTTTTAAGAATTGAGATATCAAATACGATTTTAGAGAGAGAAAAAAAATAACAAATTAAAAATTTTAACATGTTACAAACCTAATAATATAGTAACTAGTAAATAGTTAGTTAGCGAGTTATTAATTATGTGTATATATAGGATTGTAGATAAAAAATAAAAAATTATCACTATTGAAATAAGAATAGCTAGTGTGTGCATGAGTGTACGTTGAGATGCTCTATTTTTTGTTTTAATGTTTGTTTGAAGAATAATTTTGTGTGCATATCCTATAGTTATATTTACTGTTTATCTTGTGAGGACTTTTGTACTTGTACGATGATGGTTCAAATGAGTAACTGTATTTTTATTCATGAGCCAATTATTTTTTATGGTACATTGATTTTGGTGCTACTACTTCAGCTTGGTTAACAATAAATATGCGCTGGCAAGGTCTCTTTCTCTCTTCTGAGATTGCACATAAATAATTAGAGCATATAATTCCAAACCATAAAGTCATGTGCTTTTATTTTTCTATGATGCTTTTAATTGAAATAAAATCTACTTGTCCTCCTGTCTGCTAAAAGGGAATCTTGATTCTACTATATCATCAATATCTTATCTCATTCGTTTAAAAAAATAACGGTAGATTTATTTTAGAATAAAATATCGTTTTTGTTCTCAATATTTAAAATAAATTTTATTTATATTTTTAATGTTTAATTCGTTTTATTTATATTTTTAATGTTTATAAAAATAATTTAATATTATTCTTTATTATACGTCATGAGTTTTAGTTAGAATTTTAAAAGTCTCTGCTTAAAATTAAAATATAAATATTTGAAACAGAACTAATAATTTATTTTAAATAATAGCTCATCAAAAATTAAAGTTAATTCTTATAATATTTATATAATTTATTTTTTTAAAGATATAATATAATTAAACCTGAACATAAATAGAGAGTATAATATTAATGAAATCAAACACATCCAAATAAAATCTAATTGAAAATAAATATATTCAAATAAGAATAATTAAAAAATACAATCTAATTCGTTAGTATAATTAATGACAAGATAACATTAAATCATTTTTATAAATATTAAAGATACAAATAAGACGATTTAAACTTTAAGAATACAAATATAATTTATTCTAAACATTAAAAACAAAAACGATATTTTATACTTTTATTTTATTTATAATATAATAGAAAAATAAACCTTAGCTTTCAATAATAATCAACATACCCTAAGTTCATATTTTAGTTGCATAAGATCAATAAAGCATCCCGTTAGTTTGGTAGTTATTATATAGAAGACAATTAGTTAAGTGATTAGCGACTGAAAAAACTTAGAAAGACTTAAATATAAATTTAAAATATAATGATCCGATCGATCCATAGATCAAATTAAATAAATATAAACTTCAGCTATATAAATATATCCAACGGTCATATTCATAGGCATATATATATATATATATATATATATATATATAGGTGAGTTCTACAGTGTAGAAAGAAAAAATTTTTTATACTTATAGATATGTATTGGTTCGTTGGAGAGCTTGACAAGTGTTTAAAGGGGGACAAAATCTGTACTCTTTGCAGGAAAAATACAAGGGCCTTGTTTTTTCTGCAAGTGGTTAGGTCAAAATTTTGATTGACTAATTATACTAATTAAAATTAAATTTAGTAAGATGATAAATCTCACCACAAAATTATTTTTTTATCGATTT
Source organism: Arachis hypogaea (assembly GCF_003086295.3). Lineage (NCBI taxonomy): Eukaryota > Viridiplantae > Streptophyta > Magnoliopsida > Fabales > Fabaceae > Arachis > Arachis hypogaea. The sequence goes on along the minus strand of NW_027255483.1, from coordinate 17,773 downwards.
TAACAACTACAATAAAAGGCTTCAGTTTATATATTTTATTTTGTTTGAACTTTGAATCATTTTAATCTTTTAATAAACTAACTTATTATTTTTATTTTTAATCCATATTTATTATTGTTATTACTATTATAGTAAACTTTGTTAAATCCAAATAAAAATTTAATTATTTTGTTGGTTTCTATAATTTTACAAAATTTTCAATTAAGTCTTTATATTTTTTTAATTTAGTTTTTGCATTAATTTTTTTTTAATTAGGTCCTTTTTTACCGTATAGAGACTCAATTAAAAAAACTTTAGAGCAAAGACTCAATTAAAAAAAAAATATAAAAACTTAATTAAAAATTTCATAAAATTATAGAAATCAATGGAATAAATAAGTTCCAAATAAAAAATATATTCATTGTGTTATATTGTAAGCCAAAATACAATTGTAATGTATTCCAGAAATATGACTCACATATTACATAATTAGTGATACTAACAATATCCATTTGTAATTATTTTTTTTTATATTATGAGCAATACATACTTAATGATCTTTTTATTATTAAAATAAAATAAATTACACTAATTTTTGCTAGCATCTAAATTCACTAAATACGTTTAATTAAATTAAAAGTTAACAATAAAAAATATTATTTATTATATTGTTATTTACAATTTTTTAATTTTGTGACGGTAAACATACTTTTAAGACAATTTAATAATATAAAACTTATGACACAAATATTTTTTTTATTAGATATCATACAACCCTTTATTTTTAAACAATATTGCTATATAAAATAATTTACTATATATTTTGTAAATAAAAAATAAATTTAGATTAAATGGTTAATAACTTAAACTGAGTCGTTATTTTTCGAACAATAATAAAACAGAAATCCAATTTATGATGAGGTCTATTATTATGTCAACATAATTAGTCATAATGAAAATAATTACTCACTTAAATTCTATATAAAAAAGAGAATTTTTTTATATCATTCCTACAAAGAGTATAAACTTTGTCTCTTTCTTTAAACACTTGTCAAATTCTCTAATGAACCAACACATATCTATAGGTGTAGAAATTTTTTTCTTTCTACACCATAGAACTCACCATATATATATATATATATATATATATATATATATTAAAATCTATATTTGCTTGAATTTGTGGTCACCGAATATGAGTTAAGTTTTATTTGGTTCTTAAAATTAATGAGTTGTATTGATTTAGTTCTTGATTTTTTAATTGTTACAATTTAATTCTCCAAATTTAAAAAAAGTACATTAATGTAATTCTTTGTATATTTTCTGTCACCGAAATTCAATGCTGGTAGAGATGTGGCTCAAACTTTGACACACTAGACATATTAAAACGACATCATATGTGTTTTGGTGTTAAAGAAGACATAAAATGACGTCGTTTAAGAGGTATGATAAGAAATTTGATTATGACAAAATTGTTCAAACCTTTAAGTGCCGTTTATTAATACCTTTTAGCGCCAAAATGCGTACGACGACAAGGCTAAGTGACGGATCCAGAAAATTTTAGAAGTGGAGGCAAAATAATATAATAAAATAATAAAAAATATATATTAATATTAATACATCTAAAAGTATAGTAATTTAATTTAAAAATATTTTTCTCATTTCAATATTTCGGTAATATTGCATGAGTAATACATTTATTATTAATATTTGTGCTTATTCAAGCATTTAATATCCGTCAAATTACATTTATATTGATTATTTTTTATATGATACAAAAAAATTATAACTCAATACTAAAAAATTTATAAGGAATATAACTGGAATGAACTAATTTAGAATTTTAACTATTTTTAATTTTGATGTTTGAATTTTTTTTAAAGTTATGCGAAAGAGACAAAAAAAATTAGGGAAAAATAAAAATTCAAATTAAACAATCATAATTATCTTTATACGCAGGTATAGACAAAATAATATATTTTTTTCTATTAAAAAATATCAAATAATTTTTTGATATTTAATTGCAAAGTTGATATTTTATAATATTATAATAATTTTTTTAACGAAAATAATATTATATGTATGTATAAACAAAATTAAATTAAACAAAACAATAAAAATTAAATAAATGATATATATTATAAAAAAATATTAAATACTAATAATCTCATTTATATTTAAAAAGTTAAGTTTAACTTTAGGTAATTAAATAATTAGATTATTATTAGTTATTATTAATATTTGTTTTGAATTTATATAATACAATAATTTTTATTATTGTATTAATATTTAATAATATAAATATTTCTTATACATAATTTTTTTTGAAGTGTGGGGTAAATAAATTATTGTAATGAGGTAATTCTCTACACATATATATACTTGTTATTAGTTTTTTGAAAGTTCAATGAAATAATTATCGTCACACCCCTACACATAAATTCGTCCCTTAGTCAAGGTTTGAGGTATGTCACTAACGACATTGAATTTTAGTGACAAAAATATACGAAGAACTATATTGATATACTTTTTTAAATTTAAAAGACTAAATTATAATAATTAAAAAATTAATTACTAAATTAGTGGAACTTGTTAATAATAGAAACCAAATTGGAGCTTAACTCTACTAAGTATTGATTATGTATTTGTCTCATCACTACATAAACAACATTTCGAGAAACAATACTTTCAAAAATAATATTCTAAGGCAGTGAAAGTCTTAGTAAAGGAATTTACTTAAGTAAAGACAAGTTGTCATAATAATAATAATTAAAAAAAAAAGATTGAATTTATATAGAAGATAATATAATATAGATAAGAAGAACTATTAAACTCTTAATGATATCGATGTTTATGTTCATCAATCAAAATGCATCATATCATTACCTTAGCTTCTTAGTTTATAGGCCTATAGCAATAGGTGACAAAAACCATATTATTATTGCCGTTTTGAAAGGGTTATTACTTATTAGGGTATTGACTAATTAGAAAAAGCCAATGTATGTTTACCATCCACTTGCAATAAATTACAATTGCAATATATTATTATCTCACATAAGGGATCCTATTAGCAAATTGAACCTTTTATTTGCGTTATTAAACTCATTATATTTCACTCTAGTAGGAAATAGTTTTACTATTTCTTTGTTTACAAATATATATAGGGTTTGTGGCAAAGTATAATGAAAAGTTCAAATATTTAACCTAAGCTATAACTATATAATATTACCAAATTTTAATTAGTTAATAGGGATAAGTATTGTTTTAGTCCCTCACGTTGAGGGTCAGAATCGAACTCGTCCTTGATCTAATTTTCGATTTAGAATCGTCTTTAACGTTTTTTTCATATTAAAATCGTCATTTTAATAAAATTTTTAATTTTATTCTTAAACTACCCTTACTTTAATAAAAATTATAAAATTAAAAAAAAATAAAACACGCGTGGGCAGGGGAGGGGAGACAGGGCGGGGGTGGGGTTGGGGGAGGGGAGGGGAGGGGGAGGCGGGAAGGGGAGGAGGAGGGGGAGGGGGAGGGGGGAAGGGGAGATCGGGGGTGGGGGGAGGGGAGGGGGAGGCGGGAGGGCGGAAGGGGAGGAGGAGGGGGAGGGGGGAAGGGGAGACCGAGAGGAGACTAGGGGAGGGGAGGGGGGGGGGAGACCGGGGTTGGGGGTGGGGGAGGGAGAGGGAGAGGGGAAAAGGGAGGGTATTTTTGTTAAAAAAATAAAAAGAACGATTTTAATACGAAAAAAACGTTAAGGACGATTCTAAATCGAAAATTAGATCAGGGACGGGTTCAATTCCGACCCTCAACGTGAGGGATCAAAACAATACTTATCCCTAGTTAATATAATTATTTTTTATTATAAAATTATTTTTAACCTTCACTTTAGAGAATTTAAAGTTAAGACTTAAAATTTAGAATTTAAAATAAAAAAATTTAAAAATTATTGATTTTAACTACTTAACCCTAGTTAAACTCATATTTATATGTGTGTGTACGGAAACTCAAACATGTAATTAATTAAGTGATTAATTGTTATGTAAAGAGTTCCCTTTTATCTTCTTTATTTGAATCCACACTTACTCAGATACATATGTTTAATTTGTAGTGAAACTGATGAAGTAATGATTATTATTTATTAGGAATCTTAAATCAAGTAACTCTTGATGATAATTAAGTTGCACTTTGATCAGCTAAATTTAATTTAACTAGTTTCCAATGTGAAACAAACTGAATCTTCCAATTTTGAATTGAGTATGAAATTAAAGAGGAATTATTGATTCAGGAATTGGAGCCCACCGACCATCCTATAGAACTGTTTAGTGTAAACCTTTTTGCATGCATTGCCTTCAATAATTCTCTACATGTCATGTTCAAGAACAATTATTCCTTGCAAAGTTTAAAACTAATAATTATCTATTTGGTTCATGGTCATGGAGGTGTTTCTTTTTTTGTTTTTATGACTTCAATTATTCCCACAATTTTATAGTGTACTTGTTAGAAATAATTAACCAAGAGGAATGGTTGTAGTAAAAAACGAATTTGAAATTATCTTTAATTTCTTTAATGGCAATATATAACACTTTACATGTATATAATTTAATGAGTTTAATTTATATAAAAAAAAGTCATAAATCATTTAGCTTATTAATTAAAAAGTTTTTACACGTAGTCGTTGTTAAATATTTAACTATTCAAGCATGTCTTTTCTTATTCATTTAACCTTTTGAAAAAAAATAATTTCATAACATAATATTAGAATTTTAATAATAAAAAAATTTAGAATTTAATTTTTGTTAATTCTTAAAAAAATTCAGTATATATATATAAAAAAAGAAAGTATATTCAAATTTTAGATAAATTCAAAAAATTAAAATTTCAAAAAGAGTAATTTCATGATAGTAGCAAGAAAGAACTCCAACTTATATTTATCATATATTCATATTGTGATGAGATACATTAAAAACTTATAATATCTTAATTCATTGCATGCCCTAACTACCTTAGCTTGTTGATGTGATATATATTAATTAATCATATGATGATGCTCCTAAAAGTGAACCAATAGAATCCGTGACGATCATGATTCATCAAAGTGCTTCAAAGAAAACAAAGAAGAGAGGAAGAAGTGAATAAATATGGAAATGTGAATTGTGAACGTGGAAGAGCAAGGATTTGATGGTTATAATATTGGGAGAGCCATATATTAATGTATTTTTTGTCTTTGCCATATATGGGACCAATGCAAGTAGGGTTGCGCGTGATGGGCACCGCCATACCCATCAATATCAACAATCATGCTTCACGGGTTTCCTTTGGGTCCCTACTCTCTACACTCCATTGCCTTAGCTTTGTTTCTTTCTCCCTATTTTCTTTTCTATTTTATTGTTAATAATTATTTTTATGCACTCATAGTATAAAACGTTTTACACAGTCGTACAAAGACTATTTACGCGTTTAATATAAAAGATAGTTATTTTTATTAATGTGATTTTACGTAATTGAATGCACATGTAAAACTACTTTAATTTATACTAATTATAATATATATAATACAATATTTCATTTCAAACCCCTATGTTTAGGTGCAAGTTAAATAGTTAATGTTATGTTCTTTGGCTATTTCTCTTCTTGTGCTTAAATTTCGATTTAATTAAGGTTTAATTATTCTGTTGGTCTCTATAGTTTCGTGAAATTTTTAATTAGGTTTTTATACTTTTTTTTCTTTTAATTGGGTCTTTGTACTAATTTTTTTTTCATTTAGGTCTTTCTTAGTAGTAATTGATTTAATTTTATAAGGGCCCAACTAAAAAAAATTGGTGTAGGAACCCAAATAAAAGAAAAAAAATATAGGGATCCAATTAAAAAAAATTTGGTACAAGGACTCAATTGAAAGGAAAAAAAATACTTGACCAAAAAAAAAAGAAAAAAAAATACAAAAACTTAATTAAAAATTTCGTGAAATTATAAAGACTAACAGAATAATTAAACCTTTAATTAATGATATCTTGGACTATAATATGTATTAAGAACTTGAATACCTTGCTTTTCTTAATTAATTAGGATAAGTGTTGATAAGGAAAATTTTCAATTTTTTAAGTATTTCTAGGCACCTCAAACTCCAAGAGTGGTTATCTATATGAATTTAATTTTTATAGTTATTTTAGTTGGTGTAGTAATACATACATATGTAAGTATATGAATGATCAAATCATACATATGGCCATATGCATGGACCCGATACAAATAGTACTTTCTTAAATTATTTAAATATCATGTTTCTGATTAAAGTTTTAGGAATAGTATTATGTATCATGTATGGTCAATTTCTTGTAAATTGAAAGGTGAATTTTCGCGACATTAGAAAATAGTAGTTCATTTGATACTGACAATCAAAAAATAAAATTATATGATTGAACATTTGTGACAAATTAGAGAAGCAAAACATAAAAACTAAATCATATATATGATTCAAGATAAAAGTTCTTCATACTCCCTACTAGATATATACATGGGACATAACTTTTTAAACGTTACAACTTTATGCACCAAAAAAGAAAAGATCTGAGTGTCACTTTGAGCTCTTCTTTGGTCCTGAATCCAATTAAAGCATAGTGGAGTACAGGATATAAATTTCTGAAACTCAAATAAAACAAGCAATAAAAAGCAAAAACACCTCAATCATAAAATTTTATCTACACTATTTTATAAGGAATAGTTAACAAATACAAAAATAATTTTTGTACACTAAAAATCGGTATATTATTTATCTATATTTAACTAAATAATTAGCTATCAAAATAATCAAATATGTTATAGTAAAATAATTGAATTTATAAGAGACGAATAATTAAATTTGTTTATAATAGTATAATAAATTTTTTTATGAGATGTTAATATGTCGTTTTTTTTCTGTGGTATTGTTAAATATGTATTTTATGGTAACAAAATTGGAAATGAGTAAAAAGCAAATGGAAAGGACATTAGCCCAGTGGTCCTGAACTGAATGTTGCTTCCTAACAAAACTGGTCTGATCCATTTGCAAACTTTGTGCAACCGACAATAATGGGCCTTGCATTATATTTCAGTATTGTGAACATGTTAATTGAAAAATAAATAAATAAATTTAAAAAAATATTAAACATTCAATATATTAAAGAAATAAAAGATCTATGAAACAATTCATCATTAATTAAATATTTTCCATTCCAATATATAGCTGTCTTTGTTTATAGCACGTGAACACTGAAATAGGAATATTGAAACACAATCATATTTAATAGATGAGATACAGAAGAAATTATGTTTAAAAATATTGAATTAGTGTATTTTGTATCAATTTTGACAGAAAAATAATAAAAATACTAACAAAAAATATAACTTATTTTTTATTTTTAATTTTTTATTAATTTTTTATAATTATATTTTTTATTGTTATATTTTTTTCTCAATTTTTTTGAATGAAAAAAAATAAAAATAAATTAGATATTTATAATTTATTTTTGTTTATTATCATCAAATAAAATATAAAAATACTAATTTTTGTCTTTATTTTTTATATTTTATTTTTAATGTTTTGTCTTATCCTTATTCTATTCTCATAACCAAACGCAGTCTATATTAGTGCAACCGCCGCTACATACAAGATAACAAAGGAAATTAGAGAAAAATATTATTTGGTGCATGAGATGAAAATTACACTATTATGATAAAGATGGATCATAAGATTACATGTTCAGGGATAAACCTCAATAAGAGACATATATCCTGTTAAAGGTGAAATTTTGTAATGTTGACAATTTGCCTCTGTAAAAAGTTTCTTCCATTCTTGTGTAGTTCTCTCTTTCCCATTATAATATGTTGTGACAGTTAAATCCATCTGAAGTTTTGCTTGAGTAATATCAGGGTGATCTTGCTTTCCATCGTCTATAACAATATCTATGATAATTATTTTTCCTCTTTTCTTATTATTTGAAATTGCATCTTTGCACTTGTTCAATATCTTCAAGCAATCATTGTCACCCCAATCATGTAAAATCCACTGAAAATAATAGAATGGAGAAAAAGATTAAAAGAATATATATAGTAATACCCATAAATTACTTACAAACAATGCAAATTTTATTGATCCATCTTGAGATTTTGTGAAATATTCAATTTGTCTTTCTTCTATTTCTATTTTCTTTTTTAAAAAAAAATATTATTAATCCCTCTTGGGATTTAAATAATGATATCAGAGACATTGTATTTTATGAATATAATTAACACCAAAAATATTTTTAAATATAACTCTAGCTTCTTTTACAGGATGGCTTATATAGAAGTCCAATATCATTTAAAATAAACAAAATTTGAATTAGATAAACAATTTAGTTCAAATACTACTACAAGAAATTAATAGAATAACTATCGATTTTAGAGACTAATAAAATTAGTTACTAATAGCGACCAATTTAATGATCCATTAATTTTTTTATATATAAAAAAAAGTTAATCGCTAAAACGGCTGCTAATTTTTAATTTAGTGACCGCCACTAAAATTATTCTAGTTAGTCACTAAATCAGTCGCTAAATTAAAAATTAGTGGCCAAATTTATATCTTGGCTAAATCTTAGTTATATTATAAATGCGCACATATATGACTAGGTATATACCTTAAGTAAAACTGCATCAGCCTTAGGGATAGATTGAAACATGTCCCCACCAACATAACTCAAATTATTGGTTCCCTTAAGATTTTTTACAACCTGTGGAAGGTCAAAAACTATGCATTTCAAATGTGGAAATGTGTCAGAGATATGCTTGGCTACCATTCCAGTTCCTCCAGCAACATCTACAATTGATTCCAACCCTTCAAAGATAACACCATGATCTTTCAATGCCAAGTTTATGATTTGAGAGTCACTAGCAGTTGCATCATTGAAGGATGTCATATGTGTAGGACTTTTGCTAAGAAAGTCCCAAATTCCTGTTTGGAATATATAGAATATGATCAATTATTGGAACAATGAAAAGATCAAAATAAACCAAATATATAAATGACAAGATCTTGAAAACGTTATATTGCAATTTTAAGGAAATTATCAATTGATCATTTTAAGTGTAACTTGCATGATGATGATATATATTCTCTTATAATACAATGAAAATTTTATAAATAATTTATTTAATAATAATAAAAATTAATTTCCCTCCACTCTCCACTCTTGATGAATTAAAAGAATTATTAGAGTGAATTTGTAAATTTAAATTGACTCAAACAACTTTTACTAAGAAGATAACTTTTTATTTTAAATTTTAAATTTTAAATTTTTTAAAAATCAATACTAAAAATAATTTTACAACAAAAAATAATAATTATGTAGATTCGTATAATAATGTCAACTGAACCAATGAGTGGATAAATTTAAATTGACTTGTATTTTAAACGAGTCAAAAAAATGTCGACTTTTTTTGAGTTAATGAGTTAGACAAGTAGACTCATTTAAATTCTATTTTTTCAAATCACTTCATAATTTTTGCAATAATTTTTTACTTGATATTCATACAAATAAAAAATTTCAATCATATATTCATATATGTTTATAATAAATTATTTAAAGTCTAAAAAAATAGTTAACAAAAAAATTTATATATATAAAAAATTTTATATACTAAAAAAAATCAGTTGTCACGGCTCGTTTCGATGGCTAGTAATTAAAGTAGTGTTTTGGTGGAGAGACAGAGACAGAAAGATTGAGACTGAGAGGCAGGGACTAAGAGACAAAGAGTGAAATAAATCTCAGTATTCTATTTGGTGTAAAATAGGAGACAGAAATTGAAACAAGAATGAAATTCTAATTTAATTTGTATAAAGGATAAAATTAAAATTAATTAATTGAAATGAGGTATGAGGATATTTTAGGTATAAAATGTTATTAAAGTTTCAGTCTCCATTTTTAAAAATTTTAGTCACTTGTATTCCTAAATTTTGGAGATACTAAAATATTAAAATTTTAGAGACAGAAACAGAAATTTTAATACTAATCTCTAAACTAACAAACATGATACTGAATCTTAGTTTCTCAGCCTCTGTCTTAAAACCTCAAAACAAACGTTATGTAAGGGAGCAAAGTACTTATCCATATGAATCCTATATTGATGATATCAACCATAAACTATATATGTGACATTATGTGTCATACCTGTTCCTAAGGCCAAGGCAAATGGTGCTTGATCTCCATCATCATGAATCCACTTCCCCAAGTGGTGGTACGAGGTTAAAATAGAGGGGTCAAGAACAAAGTCAACCACAGAAGATAAACAATGGTTGGTGCCTCGAACAAGAAGCTCCGATGAATTAGTTAGAGCATATGCTTCCTTTTCTTCTTGATTTTCTTGGATTCTAACTACATCAAAGAATCCAATGTGTGCAAGATAACGCATTAAGCGATGCACACCACTAATCTTAGCCGTTGGAACTTGTAACTTGGAAACCAACTCATGAAGAGTCATAGGTTGACCATGGTTGTGAATTATGTTTGGTACGCTTTGGTCAACGCACCACTTAAGGCAAAGAGAGTCAAAGAAGGCAAAAAGGTGTTTGTACAAATGAACTTGACCTTCAAAGATCTTATTTACTTCACGGCCATTAGTGGATAATGAATTTGAAGCCATGATTAATTGCAAAGGAAGCTTTGTATGTGATGATACTTTGTTTTTTGTGATGTCTAATTAGCATTTGCATGGATTTATATATAGAGAGTTTTGCAAGAAGGTTTTGCTAATTTTAATAAGCTCGAATATTCTTAATCAAATTTTCCTCTCCCACCAAATATCGACTTTTCACAAAAAGACAAAAATAGAACCTTAGAGAAATAGAGAATGCTAAATAATAATAATAATAATAATAATAATAATAATAATAATAATAATTTCATAAGTTAGTTGTTAATTTTGATCAGTAACTAATTAGAACGGTCATTTAAAAATAAATCTATAATTAACGTAACTAACGAAAAATATACACATTTAAAAATTGAAAATTATATATGTAAAAAAAGTTCAAGAGTTAGTAATTTTATTTTTAAAAATATTATTTGTACACTAAAATCAGTCATTAAAATCATTCACCAATGTATTGCGTATAAATATATGTATGATTTAATTTATTTTCAACGTATATTTATATTCTAGTATGTATTTTATATTGATAGCTGATTTTAGTGTAGACATAGTATAATTTTTTTATTTTATATTGATTAATATTTTTAATTATTAACAGTTAAATATTTTTAGTCTAACAGTGTAATTAATAACATACTTTTAGCCAATATTTTTTTTTAAATTTATATCAACTGGTATTTTAAATTACAGAGTAACAAATCAAATAGAGTTTACTAGAAAACCAATTTGTCGTAAACAATAATTATGTCAAGGTTCAATGGTTCATGATGTACATATCAATCTTAGTCAATAATAAATTAATAATGTATATATCAACTTGTAGAGAAGTAAGGATTAAAATATTCGTAGTCTTCGCATGAAATATTTTTTTGTGAGCCAAGTCTTTTTATAGAAATAGTTTACATCACAAGACTAACCCATAAACAATAATTATTATATTATTAGATATATCTAATATTTTATCAACTTAAATTTTTTATAAGGAGTGATGATGATTTCATAATATATTATAGAATTTCTATTCCAATAAAGATTATTATTAGAATATGGGCTAACACTTCGACTTTTTTTTTAATGGATTTCCATTACGTGTTATGCGTTATTATGAGTTATTGAGATGTATCGCATTAATATGGAGTTAATTTTTTTTAAACAATAATACACAAATCCGAAGGTAAATATTGTGAGAGAGAGAAAACCTTGTCTCTTATTTGTGCTCAAATTTGATTGATGAACAAATTGAATCTTAGGTATTGATGGGTAAATTGGAGGGTAAATTTTATAATTTAAAAAATAAAAAAATTTTAAAAACCCAAATTGATGGGTTAGAATTAAGAATTTAAACAATTCTAGCTTTTTATTTATGTCATACTAAATCGGACCCTCTAATTTATTAACAATCGTCTTTCACACTCCTAAATAATACTCAAAATCTCATTAATAATAAATAATCAAAATTAAAAAATATAACACTTCCTCGAAAACTACAAATTCAACTCGGAAGGGAGATGAAGCAAGTATCACACAGTAAAATTCAAATGAAATTGTTGCATAACATACACTTTGGCTTTATTTAATACATAGAACCTAAAATCATTCAAGACACACGTTGCATTGCCTTTCACCATTATTTAGTAGATATACATATTATTATAAAAAACTATTCATCAAGACATTACAACTTTATTTATTTCATTTAACCATTATTGTTTAAATATATATCTCAATAAGAGACATATGTCCGGTTAAAGGTGAAATTTTGTAGTCTTGATGACACTCTGCTTCCATGAAGAGTTTCTTCCATTCTTCTGTGGTTCTTTCTTTTCCATTATTTGTTATCACCGCTAAATCCAATTGAAGCTTTGCTAGGGTAATTTCAGGCTGGTCTTGTTTTTCATCATCTATCACAATATCTATGATCATTATTTTCCCTCTTTTATTATTACTTGAAGAAACAGCATCTTTGCATTTTTTCAATATCTTTATGCAATTATCATCATCCCAATCATGTAAAATCCACTGAAAACAAAAACAAAACAATTAAAAAATCATATACAACTTTTTTAAAAATAATAATAATAATCTTTATCACCATTTATTCTTATATTTGATGAAATACGGTAGAAACTCAGGTGCACAGTAGATTTCACGTGAAGTTGATAATTTAGAACGATTAGATGATTTGACTGATTTGAATAAATTTTTATCTAATAGCTCTTAGATATCAATTTCACATAAAGTCGACTCCACCTGAGTTTCCACCATAAAATATATATACCTTAAGTAGAACTGCATCAGCCTTAGGGATAGATTGAAACATGTCCCCACCGACATAACTCAAATTGTTGGTTCCTTTAAGATTTTTCACAACCTGTGGAAGATCAAAAACTATGCATTTCAAATGTGGAAAAGTCTCAGAGATATACTTGGCTACCATTCCAGTTCCTCCAGCAACATCTACAATTGATTCCAACCCTTCAAAGATAACACCATGATCTCTCAATGCCAAGTTTATGATTTGAGAGTCACTAGCAGTTGCATCATTGAAGTATTTCATCTGTTTGGGATTTTTGTTAAGAAAGTCCCAAATATCTGTTTGGAAATACAGAACAGAAGAAACAAGAATGTGAATATTTCAACTCGACTTTCAAATCACATTTGCCCTTTGTGGCTTTACCGTAATTATTGAAAAAATAAATGAATTTGAGACAATAAGTTAAAGGGTAAAGTATCGCTTTTGTCCCCAATGTTTGGGGTAAGTCTCAAAGTTGTCCTTAACGTTTCAATCGTCCTATTTAAGTCCCTAACGTTTCAAAACTGACTCAATGTTGTCCTGCCGTTAGAGATCTGTTAACAAAATTGACGGCGGGACAAAATTGAGATAATTTTGAAACGTTAGGGACTTAAATAGGACGAAAACATTGGGGACAAAAATGATACATATAAGTAAATTTTAATTTTATCATTCAATAATATCAATTTTTTACTATACATAGTATTCAGTTATTTTTTAATCACATCTAAATTAATTACACTTAATCATATTACTTTCATTTTCAATAAATTAATTTTTTTATAATTTTACTTTTAAAGATTTTTAGTTATCATGAAATGTTTGTAAAATGACTAGTATATAAACTTGTAGAAAAAATATATATATATACAATAAAATATAAATTATACCTTTTGTCTCTAATATATCAAAATTCTTTAAAATTATAAAAAATAAATTTATTTAAAATGAAAGTGATCTGATTAACTGTAATTTATTTAGATGTAATTAAAAAATAATTGAATACTATGTACAGTAAAAAATTAATATTATTATTGAAAGATAAAATTAAATTAAAATTTATTTTTATGTATCGTTTTTGTCCTTAACGTTTTCATCCTATTTAAGTCCCTAACGTTTCAAAATCGTCTCAATTTTGTCCCGCCGTCAATTTTGTTAACGGATCCCTAACGGCAGGACAACATTAAGTCAATTTTAAAACGTTAGGGACTTAAATAGGACAATTAAAACGTTAGGGACAATTTTAGGACTTACCCCAAACATTGGGGACAAAAACGATACTTTACTCTAAGTTAAAATTATATCATTAATTTAACATTCATAACTTTATACATATAATATTTATAATTATATATTTATTATATATAACATTACTCAATTATTTTAGTAATAATTAAAAATATAAAACAAAATAATTAATATTTGAGAAATATTCAAAATAAGATATTTTTAGATTAATTTTTTATTGTCTTTTGAATTTTTTTATTATATTATCTATTTTATATATTGAATGTAGATTATGAAAACATAGATTTGACGAGTGAATGAGGAGAGGGAGCAATAGATTCTCTACGATGCTTTTTTTTTCATTCCAATACAACCACACTTATTTACAAGAAGAGAGAGTGATCCAGCTATATGGAAGCAAAGACTGTTTTTGCAGAGTGGTTTTAACAAGCCTAAAAGCAAGGGTTAGTTGTAACGGATAAGTAAAAGGTGGGTGAAAGTAAATTTCATTTCAGATACATTTTAGACATTTTGTCACGGTAAATTTTAGAAGGTTAAGTTTAATAGGATTTGTAGAGTTTTCTAGAGTATTTGAGAATGTTTTAAATGGTTTTCGAACGTTCTAAAATGTCTTAGAAGGTTCCGGAATACCCTAAAAGATTCTAAAAAACTCTAGAAGATCATAGAATATTCTAGAAGAGTGTAGATATATATATAGAAGTATGAAGAGTGGTATGAAACAAGCTAGAAGTATTTAGAAAGTAGTGGTAAGATAGATATTTGTAATGAAGATTCTAGATGATTAATCTGGATCATTGATTAGATTTAATCCTAACCATCAATTGAGTAGGTGGATGACTATAAGTAGGAGGTGAGAGTTAGTGTAAGTCGTGTGTAAATCATTTATAACAAACACTTGAGCAATAAAGTGTTCTTCCACCAAAGCTTTCTTTCTCTTGTATTTTTAGCTTTCTTGCTAAGTATTGAGGGTTAGGTTGACTTGGTTTTAGTTCAAGAGGTTGAGTAAGTCCGAGTACTGATACGGTAGCATTGGAGTGTGTCCAAGACTGTGACAACTTACTTTATAAATAGGAGTCACTCACATAAATATATCTAAAATATCTTTTTTAAAGATATTTTTAGTAATTAAAATTTAACACATATAATCAATTAAATCGTATTATTTTTGTCAAAATTAGACAAAAAAATTGATTTAACTAAAAAATCGATAAATCAAATTTTAAATTGATCTAAATTAATATTTTTTTATAAAAATGATTATAATACCCCTGTTATAGAAAATTATTTAAAATACTTCTATTATATATATATTTTAAAAATTCTAAATTTTAACCCTTCTTTTCACTCTATACTGTCATAAGATTAGGATTTAAAATTTTAAAATTAATATATATATATATATATATATATATATATAATATGAGTATTTTAATAATTTTTATAATAAATTTAATTTATTAATTTTTTGTCAAATTAATTTATTTGATCTAGTTTTAACAAAAATAATATAATTTGATTGATTATATAGATTAAATTTTAATTATTAAAAACGTCTTTACAAAATGATGTGGCTCCTTATCAATAATAAAGTCCTAAATCAAACATCAAAGATCTAAAAATTGAACCAATCATTAAATCAGTAAATTTAAAAATTTAAAAACTCTATTTGAGATTAAATCGAATATAATAAAATAATATATTTATATATAAATATGTTATTATTTTAAATTAGTTAATAGCTAAAAATTAGAACGATTTAGCTAATTAACCGATTATTATCGATTTTTTATCTTATTATCTTACTTGTTAAGACCAAATTAAATGGAACTTAAAAATAGACATCTATTAAAAAGGAAAGAAATATTGTAATACCTGTTCCCATGGCGACGGCAAATGGTGTTTGATTTCCCTCATCATGAATCCACTTCCCAAGTTGTTGGTATGAACTTGAGAAAGTAGGGTCAAGCATAAGGTCAACCATTGGAGCTAAACAATAATCACTACCTCTAACAAGAAGCTTTGAGACATAAGTAAGAGCATATGCTTCCTTTTCTTCTTCATCTTCTTGGCTAATTCTTACTATGTCAAAGAATCCAATGTGTGCAAGATAACGCATTAAACGGTGCACACCACTTACCTTAGCCAGTGGAACTTTCAAAGTTGACACCAACTCATGAAGAGTCATAGGTTGACCATGGCTGTGGATTATGTTTGGTATGCTTTGGTCAACACACCACTTAAGGCAAAGGAGTCAAAGAAGGCAAAGAGGTGTTTGTACAACTGAACTTGACCGTCAAATTCTATCTGCTTCACGGCCACTAGCGAATAATGTAAATGATGCCATGATGATGATGATGAAAGTTATAATGATGAACTCGAATATTCTTAATCAAAACTTAAAAGCACCATTACATTTATTTATTAACATAATAAGAACCAGAGGCGGAGCTTCACTAGGCAATGGTTCCAAATTTTTATAAAAAAAATTAGTAGTAATTTTTTAAAAAATAAAGAGTAATTGAATTAGTTTAAATATTTTATATTTAAATATAGATAATTTAATATTTTATGATAATAAAATTTAGTTTTAGAGTGTTTATATTCCAACACATCAAAATTAAAGATAAAATAAATCATATAAAAAAAGGTTATCTAACAAAAAAAATAAAAATAAAAAAATCATCTAACAATTAAATCAAATCAAAAAAATTATCTAATAAAAAAAATTATCTAACAAAAAGAGATAAAAATAAAAAAAATTATCTAACAAAATAAAAAATAAAAATTATCATTGTAAAAACACTATAAAGATACGCTCATTGTTGTTTTGTTTCTCATTATAAAAAGCACACTTTGCTAAAAAATTAGTATTCTTTATTTATTTAATTTAATATTATTTTATATATATTATTTATTTTATTTAATTTTTTATATAATAAAAAATATTAGAATATTCAATAAGTATTGATATTATTGTATTTGTATAAATAATAAAAAAATTAATAAATATTATAAATTTTAATATTTATCTTCTAATTTTTTTACATATTTTACAGGATATATTTAAATTTTATAAAAATAATGATGAAAAATCAAAGAATTGATACATTTTTTAAGAGAAAGGCTAATATTCAAGAAGGAAAACATATAATTTCTAATATATCAACACATGTAAATAGTTCTTCTACTTTAGTGAATCATGAAAAAAGTGAGATACAACTTTAAAAAATTCAAAGAGTTGCATCTGATAAGTTTGACCTTAATTCTTTAGAATGAGATCCTAGAAAACAATTTTAAATTTAGCAATATCACCCAAAACAGAGAGATGGGTTAGACGAACTTATCTTAAATAAGTTCATATTAAAAGCATCTTGACAATATCTTCTATCTTATAGAATTGTTTATTTATTATTTTATTAGTAACAAACTTTAAAAAAATTATATTTATAATTTTATTTTAATATAAATATTATTATTAAATTTTTTTCTTAATTTTATTTCAAACTCCCCGCTGTATAGGACAAAATAACTCATATATATATATATATAGAAAGTAAAATATGTTAGTAGCTTCGATATAGTATTGAA
>NW_027255482.1:0-76303 GCF_003086295.3 Arachis hypogaea | reverse complement strand
AGCCTCTACCCATTTTGATACATAGTCAACTGCCACCAGAATATAAGTGTTTGAGTATGATGGTGGGAAAGGTCCCATGAAGTCAATTCCCTGGGCCATGATTACCGCTCTTTGCACTGCACACTTACTACAAATCTCGGGTCCTATGGTGTATGCCAGTGAAGCAATTGGGGCCTTGGTGGCTGTTCGTCCTCCGAAATACCTTATTGTGCCCATGCATGCCTAGATCTTTGTGTTTTCCTTAGGACACCTACGGATTATGCCGTCTGCACATCTCTTAAAGAGATAGGGTTTCATCCCACAAGTAGTACTTTGCATCAGTAAATTAATTTTTTCTTTTGTTGCCTGCTGTACTCCTTGGGAATGAACCTTGCAGCTTTGTAGTTTGCAATGTCTGCAAAACATGGTAATTCCTGAATGGTGAACAAATGCTCATCCGAAAAAGTTCAGAGATCTCAATAGAGGGGGAGGACGCCCCTTCCACTGGTTCTATCCGGGACAGATGTCAGCCACTTGGTTCCTGTCCTTTTCTGTCTCTTATTTCTATATCACTCTTGCAGAAGCAACACCCATCTTATGAGCCTGGGTTTTGAATCCTGCTTTGTGAGTAGATATTTAAGAGCGCATGGTCAGTGTACACAATCACTTTTGATCCTACTTAGTATGATCTAAACATGTCAATGGCATAAACCACTGCAAGCAATTCTTTTTCTGTGGTTGTGTAATTTTTCTGGGCATCATTTAAAACACGGCTAGCATAATAAATGACAAGCAGAAGCTTGTCATGCCTCTGCCCCAGTACTGCACCAATGGCGTGGTCACTGGCATCACACATTAGTTCAAATGGTAAAGTCCAGTCTGGTGCAGAAATAACTGGTGCTGTGACCAGCTTAGCTTTCAGAGTCTCAAACGCCTGCAGACACTCTGTGTCAAACACGAATTGCGTGTCAGCAGCTAGCAGATGCTCAGAGGTTTTGCAATTTTGAAAAATCCTTTATAAACCTCCTGTAGAATCCTGCATGCCCCAGAAGCTTCTGATTGCCTTAACATTAGCAGGTGGTGTAATTTTTCAATTACTTCCACTTTAGCTTGATCCACCTTTATTCCCTTGTTTGAAATTTTATGCCCAAGGACAATTCCTTCAGTCCCATAAAGTGACATTTTTCCCAGTTTAAAACTAGGTTGGTCTCTTGGCATCTTTTCAGAACAAGTGCTAAATAGTCAAGGCAGGAGCTGAATGAGTCTCCAAATACTGAAAGTCATCCATGAAGACTTCCAGAAACTTCTCTACCATATCAGAGAAGATAGAGAGCATGCACCTCTGAAGGTTGCAAGTGCATTACACAGACCAAAAGGCATTCTTCTGTAAGCAAATACTCCAGAAGGACATGTGAATGATGTTTTCTCTTGGTCCTGAGAATCTACTGCAATTCGGTTGTAACCTGAATAGCCATCCAAAAAGCAGTAATATTCATGACCTGCTAGTCTCTCTAGCATCTGGTCTATGAATGGTAAAGGAAAATGATCCTTTCTGGTGACTGTATTGAGCCTTCTGTAGTCAATACACATGCGCCATCCTGTAACTGTTCTTGTAGAACCAGTTCATTTTTTCATTATGACCACTGTCATGCCTCCCTTCTTGGGAACAACTTGAACAGGGCTCACCCAAGGGCTATCAGAATAGGATAAATAATCCCAGCCTCCAGTAATTTGTTGACCTCTTTCTGCACCACTTTCTTCATGGCTGGATTTAGCCATCTCTGTGGTTGAACCACTGGCTTAGCATCATCCTCCAATAGGATTTTGTGCATGCTTCTAGCTGGGCTTATGCCCTTAAGGTCACTTATGGACCACCCAAGAGCTGTCTTGTGTGTCCTTAGCACTTGAATTAGTGCTTCCTCTTCCAGTGGATTTAAAGCAGAGCTTATGATCACTGGAAAAGTGTCACCTTCTCCCAGAAATGCATATTTCAGAGATGGTGGTAATGGCTTGAGTTCGGGTTTAGGAGGTTTCTCCTCTTCCTGAGGAAGTCTCAGAGGCTCTTTCAATTCCTCTGAACCCTCCAAATCAGGCTGAACATCTTTAAAGATGTCTTCCAGCTCTGATTCGAGACTCTCAACCATGTTGACCTCCTCTACAAAGAGTCAATGAGATCAACTTTCATGCAGTCTTTTGGTGTGTCTGGATGCTGCATGGCTTTGACAGCAACTTAAACTCATCCTCATTGACTCTCAGGGTTACTTCCCCCTTTTGGACATTAATGAGAGTTCGTCCAATTGCTAGGAAAGGTCTTCCTAGAATGAGAGTAGCACTCTTGTGCTCTTCCATTTTCAGCACTACAAAGTCAGTGGGAAAGGGGAATGGCCCAACCCTGACAATCATGTCCTTAATCACGCCTGATGGGTATTTAATGGAGCCATCAGCAAGTTGGAGACATATCTAGGTTGGTTTAACTTCTTCAGTTAAACCAAGCTTTCTGATAGTGGATGCAGGTATTAGGTTGATGTTTGCCCCAAGATCACATAAAGCTGTCTTGGTGCAATTACCCTCTAATATGCATGGTATCAGAAGCTCTCAGGATCTTTAAGCTTTTCTAGAAAGCTTTTCAGAATGACTGCACTACATTCTTCAGTGAGGAAACTCTTTTAGTTTCTCTCCAATCCTTTTTATGACTCAAGATCTCTTTCATGAACTTGGCATAAGAAGGTATTTGCTCAAGTACCTCTGCAAACGGAATCTTTATTTCAAGAGTCCTGAGATAATCTGCAAAGCGAGCAAATTGCTTATCCTGCTCCTCTTGGTGGAGTTTTTGAGGATAAGGTATCTTGGCTTTATATTCCTCACCTTAGTTGCTGCAGGTTTATTTTCTACAGAGTGGTTGGAGAAGCCTTTTTAGAGGGGTTGTTGTCAGCACTTGTGTATGTCTGATCCCTCACTAGCATTTGAATGCCAAGGTTAGAAGCTGGATTGGCATTGGACGCCAACTCCTTGCTTGTTTCTGGCGTTTGAACGCCTGAGTTATTCCTCTCTGGGCTCTTATTGTCCTCAGAGAGATTTTGAATAACAGTTTGTTCATTTCTTGGCTTCCTGCTACCTTGAAGTGAGGTATTTAATGTTTTCCCACTTCTTAATTGAACTGCTTGGCACTCTTCTATTATTTGTTTTGATAACTGTTGTTATGTTTGCTTCAACTGTACCTCCATATTTATATTAGCCATTCTTGTGTCTTGTAGTATCTCCTTGAATTTGGCCAGCTGTTTTGTTAGAAAGTCTAATTGCTGATTGAATTCAGTAATTTGTTCTGCAGGACTAAGTTCAACAGTTACTGTTTTAGCCTCTTCTTTCATAGAAGATTCACTATTTAGGTACAGATGCTGATTTCTGGCAACTGTATCAATAAGCTCTTGAGCCTCTTCAATTGTCTTTCTCATGTGTATAGATCCACCAGCTGAGTGATCTAGAGAAATTTGAGCTTTCTCTGTAAGCCCATAATAGAAGATGTCTAACTGCACCTATTCAGAAAACATTTCAGAGGGGCATTTTCTTAACATCTCTCTGTATCTCTTCCAGGCATCATAAAGAGATTCATTATCTCCTTGTTTAAAGCCTTGGATGTCCAGCCTTAGCTGTGTCATCCATTTTGGAGGGAAGTATTGATTCATGAATTTTTCTGACAGCTGTTTCCATGTCCTTATGCTAGCCTTAGGTTGGGTATTTAACCACCTCTTAGCTTGGTCTTTTACAGCAAATGGAAACAGTAATAATCTGTAGACATCCTGATCTACTTTCTTATCATGTACTGTGTCAGCAATTTGTAAAAACTATGCCAGAAACTCTGTAGATTCTTCCTGTGGTAGACCGGAATACTGGCAACTTTGCTGCACCATGATAATGAGCTGAGGATTCAACTCAAAGCTACTAACTCCAATGGAGGGTATACAGATACTGCTCCCATATGAAGCAGTAGTGGGGTTAGCATATGACCCCAGAGTCCTTCTAGACTGCTCATTTCCACTTAGGTCCATGATGGAGAAAAGGGAACTGATGTGAATTGTAATTAAAATATATTTTTATTTTATTTTATAAAAAGAGAACGAATAATAAAAAAAATGAAATAAAATAACTAGAAATTAAATATAGATTTCGAAAATTAAGAATAAAAAAATTAAAACTAAAATTAATTACTTAATTAAGAAGATTTGAAAAACTTTGGATATGATTTTTGAAAAAGATTTTAAATTTTGAAATAGAAATCTGAATTTTAAAAGCAATTTTCAAAAATTCACTTTAAATAGAGAAAAAAGATATTTTTTTGATTTTTGAATTTTATGATGAAAGAGAAAAACACACAAAAGACACACAACTTAAAATTTTAGATCTAATGTTCCTTATTTTCGAAATTTTTGGAGGAAATCACCAAGGAACACCAAACTTAAAAATTTTAATATCAAAACACAAGGAAGACTCAAGAACACTTTGAAGACTCACAAGAACAACAAGAACATGAAGATAGAACACCAAACTTAAAATTTTTAGAAAACCAAAATAAAATTTTCGAAAACTAAAGAAAAATCAACAAGAAAACACCAAACTTAAAGTTTGGCACAAGATTTATTCAAAGAAAAATTATTTTTGAAAAAGTTTTTAGAAAGAAAATTCCTAATTACCAAGAACATAAGCACACTGCTCTAGCCAATTGAGCTATAAATTTAAAGTGTTTTAATAAAGGTATTTAATGTATAAATTTTTATTTTTAATTAAATTTTTTTTTGGATACTAATAATTCAAAAATGCACAAGACAAACAAGAAAAATCACAAAACAAGAAAAACTAAAGATCAAACAAGGAAAATAAACAAGAACAACTTGAAGATTAAGAAAGAACAATGAACACAAATTCAAAAATTTAAAAGAAAATAAAAACATGCAATTGACACCAAACTTAAAATATGAAACTAAACTCAAACAGAAAAACTCAATTATCAGTTTATAAAATTTTCGAAAAATTTAAAAAGAGAAAATAAGGATTTAAAAAAAATTTCAACCAAGAACAATAATAGAAGACTCTAAACCAAAAAGAAAAATTTTTCCTAATCTAAGCAACAAAATAAACCGTCAGTTGTCCAAACTCGAACAATCCTCGGCAACGGCACCAAAAACTTGGTGCACGAATTGTAAATCACACTTTTCACAACTCGTACCACTAACCAGCAAGTGCACTGGGTCGTCCAAGTAATACCTTACGTGAGTAAGGGTCGAATCCCACGGAGATTATTAGCTTGAAGCAATCTATGGTTATTTTGTAATTCTTACTCAGGATATCAATTATAATTATCAGTTTGTATTGTGAAAAATAAAAGAGCATGAATTAAATACTTGTTATGCAGTAATGGAGAATATGTTGGAGTTTTGGAGATGCTTTGTCTTCTGAATCTCTGCTTTCTCCCTGTCTTCTTCTTCACGCACATAAGGTTCCTCCTATGGCAAGCTGTGTGTTGGTGGATCACCGTTGTCAATGGCTACCATCCGTCCTCTCAGTGAAAATGGTCCAGGTGTGCTGTCACCGCACGGCTAATCATCTGTCGGTTCTCACTCATGCTGGAATAGGATCCATTGATCCTTTTGCGTCTGTCACTACGCCCAACCCTTGTGAGTTTGAAGCTCGTCACAGTCATTCAATCCCTGAATCCTACTCGGAATACCACAGACAAGGTTTAGACTTTCCGGATTCTCAAGAATGCTGCCAATGGATTCTAGCTTATACCACGAAGATTCTGATTAGGGAATCCAAGAGATACTCATTCAATCGAAGGTAGAACAGAGGTGGTTGTCAGGCACGCGTTCATAGGTTGAGAATGGTGATGAGTGTCACGGATCATCACATCCATCATATTGAAGTGCGAATGAACATCTTAGATAGAAACAAGCGTGTTTGAATAGAAAACAGAAATAATTGCATTAATTCATCGAGACACAGGAGCTCCTCACCCCCAACAATGGAGTTTAGAGACTCATGCCGTCAAAGAGTACAAAGTTCAGATCTAAAATGTCATGAGGTACAAAATAATCCTCTAAAAGTTGTTTAAATAGTAACCTAGTAATCTAGGTTTGCAGAGAATGAGTAAACTATGATAGATAGTGCAGAAATCCACTTCTGAGGCCCACTTGGTGTGTGCTGGGGCTGAGACTTAAGCTTTACACGTGCTTAGGCTGTTTCTGGAGTTAAACGCCAGGTTGTAACCTGTTTTGGGCGTTTAACTCCAACTTGTAACCTATTTCTGGCGTTTAACGCCAGACTGCAACATGGAACTGGCGTTGAACGTCAGTTTACGTCGTCTATCCTTGAGCAAAGTATGGACTATTATATATTGCTGGAAAGCCCTGGATGTCTACTTTCCAACGCAATTAAGAGTACGCCAATTGGACTTCTGTAGCTCCAGAAAAGCCATTCCGAGTGTAGAGAGGTCAGAATCCAACAGCATCAGTAGTCGTTTTTCAGCCTGAATCAGATTTTTGCTCAGCTCCCTCAATTTCAGCCAGAAAATACCTAAAATTACAGAAAAACACACAAACTCATAGTAAAGTCCAGAAATAGGAATTTTTCCAAGAAACTAATGAAAATATACTAAAAACTAACTAAAACATACTAAAAACTACATGAAATTAACCCCAAAAAGCATATAAAATATTCGTTCATCATGAATCAACTTGATTCCACAAGTCCTAGCCAACTCCCAAGGGAAAGACTAGCATTAGTGGTATCCAAATCAATTAGCAACTTCTAATGATCAATCAACAAAGGAATTAGATAACTCAAGCGTCACTAATTACTCTACCAAAGCCAAGAGGAACAAAATCTACACTAAAATCCAACCAAGCATTTTATCAAACACTTGGAAGACATAAAAGGAAAGCAAAGTAAATTGATAACAAAAATAAAATCTAACAACAATTATTGTAAGAAATCAATAACAACAATCAAAAGGAACACAATTATTATGAATTACCTCTAATTGAATTGAAAGAAAATAGAAGGAACAAAAGTAGATCTACAATAAAGCATAGAAACAACATAAAGGAAATTACAACAAAAGAATAGAGGAATCATAAAAGCAACAACAAAGAATTGAGAAGAAGAAGAAGAAGAAAGCATGAATTGAAATCTAGATCTAAGAACTAAACCTAATCCTAATCCTAATTCTAGAGAGAAGTGAGAGCTTCTCTCTCTAGAAACTACTCTAAACTACTCCTAATGTGTGTTATGAGTAAAAATGAGTGAGTGATCCCTTCCCCCTTCAATCCTTGGTCCTTATATGCATTTTGGCGCCAAAGTTGGTTGAAATTGGGCCCACAGCTCTTAGAAATTGCTGGGCACATTTTTTATTTAAAAAATCATGTGCGCCCATCGGCGCGTACGCGTACAGTGCATGTGCGCGCCCCTTGAAGTTTTCGCAATCCACACGTGCGCGTATCGTGTGCGTGCGCGTGGATGCACTTTTCCAATTCTTTGGCTTTTCCATGATTTCTCCACTTTGTATGCTTTCCTCTTCACTCCTTTGATCCATTTCTAGCCTTTTCAACCTGAAATCACTTAACAAACAAATCAAGGCATCTAGTGGAATCAAAGGTGAATCAAATTTAACTAATTAAGGATCTAGAAAGCATGTTTTCATACTTAAGCACACTTTAAGGAAGAATCACAAAACCATGCTATTTCATTGAATAAATTTGGGAAAAGGTTGATAAAATGCCTTAGATGAAGCATAAGATAAACCCTAAATATGGGGTTTATCAACCTCCCAACACTTAAACCAAGCATGTCCTCATGCTTAACCCAAGAAGGAACAAAGGGTATGACATTTATTCAATGAAAACTAACTAAATGCAATCTACCTATATGCAACTATCTACATGTGAAGGTGGTGGTAGGCTTAGAGAAGGGGGGTTGAATCTATGCCTTCCTTTTTAAGTTGCTGTTATTACCCTTTTAAAACAAACTTTCAATTCTGATTCTGTTTGTACTCAGCAGCGAAAATTTATGAGAGAATTTATTTTTGTCTCATGAATATCAGAAAACAGAACACAGCAGAGAAGAGAAAAGCTAACACCAGCATGTATCCTGGTTCGGTTGCCTTGTGCTATGCAACCTACGTCCAGTCTCCTCCACAACTATGGAAGAATTTCACTATAGTTAACAGTATTACATACACCAATTTCACAGGATTGACCCAATCCTTTCACACTCAAGTTCTAACCTAACTTAACTCAAGTTCTGGTAAGGCAAGATGGAGGGAATTGAAAAACAATTCGGGCTTGGATTGGGTTCTTCTCAAGTTCAGCCCGTTGGTGCATTGTCTTGCTTCTTGGAAGACTTTTTGCTTGAGATGAATGACTTGGGCTTGTATTTATTTTCACTTACCATTCAGCCCATTGGCATATATCTTTTGTTTGATGTTGGGCTGCTACAACACTTGTTATTAGCCTGCATTACTTATAAAAAATAATCAAAAACTAATTAGGTGATTAGCCCACTAATCAAATGTTTGTCATCATCAATTTTATTAATTAATTTCTTAACTCAACAATCTCCCCCTTGATGACAAATATAATCAAGCAATGATCAACGGAATTAAAATTTTTTTTGTAAGGTTAGAAAACTTCCCTTTGATGTTTCTTGCTTTAGTGTTTCTCCCCCTTTCATTTTCAAGATTAGCTCCCCCTGGAATTATGCTTTCTTCTTTATTCCTGTTTTACATTGTACTTAAAGATAACACAATAGAGAGCTATACACAATTATCTTGTCTAAGGGATATCAAACAAATAACACTATGTAATCAGCCCAACATTAAGCTAATATTATTAGCAAGTGAAATCAAGTATTAGTGCAGCAAACAGACAACAATCCCAAAATAAATACTAGTAAAACATCCTAGTAAAACATCATCCTATTGCTTTTACTCCCCCTATGACAATAAGGATGAATAAAAAAAACATCACTATAAACCCTGCAAGAAAGGTTAGTGCACAGTCCAAATTACTAACTAAACTACCATAAGTACATCAGTATTCAAAGTTATTACAGTTATCCAAGACATCAAACGTAGAGCAAACAGTAGCAAAATAAAACAGAGTTTATGAGACAAAAAATGAGCTGCAGCAGCAGTTTTTATGAGACAAATCCTAGGCATCAGAACCATTTTCCTCCGAAGCAGCTTCCTCTTCAACATCAGTGGCAATGTCTTCATCATTGTGAAGGTTATCAATGAAGGTCATGAGCACCGCCACCCTGTCCCTTGATTTTCTCAAAAAGTTCTCATGCTTGCTAGCTAGCTTCCTTTGTTCCTTGCTCATGGCAATCATGTGGTTTGATTGGGAAACAAATTCTTGAGCAACATCCTTGACCACATTCAGTAGAGCAGATTTCTTCCCAATTGAGATGGAAGTTCCCTCGATGGAAGGAGGAGGAGAGTCATCTGGAATGAACTCTTCATCATCATCATCTAGAACCACTCTTTCAGATCTAGTGGGTCCTTTGTTCTGTTTCACTGAACCACCCCCTTTTAGGTATGAATGTCTGTTTTCATAAGCCTCATTTGACAGATCAACACCAAAATTCTCAAATATGCAAGTTAAAAACATGCCATAAGGTAGTGCTTTATCTTTCACACTTCTAACAGAATCAAACATGTATCTAGCTATCAAATAGGCAAAAGAGATTTCTGTTTTAGTGATTAGGGCATACAAAACAAGTGTGTCCGTGTAAGAAACCCTTTGATATGAACCACTTTAAGGAATCAAGATGTGATTAACAATTCGATGCAACTGAGCACGTTCATATCCTAGGGCTTTGTGAGTGGGTGTGATGCCATTAATTAAGAAAACATGTTCACAAATGTGAGCCAAAGCATCATGGTAAGAGATACCAACTCCATCATCCCACTTTATAGATGTAAAATCACACGGTCCAACATCAGTGTACTTCAAAGAGTCACTGATAGTTTCATTATTCAAAATAATGTCTCTGCCCTTAACATAAGAATGCACACTTCCTTCATGTTAAGTCATGTTTGCATAAAATTCTTTGACTAACTAAGGATATACAGATTTTTTTGATTTTGAAAAGGTGATTCCAGTCTAAAAATTCCAAATTTTCAACAAAAGGAAAACCTTTCTTTTCAAATCAGGTAAATCAGCCAGAAAATATGGACATAGAGTACGATACTGAATAACTCCCTCATAAAATTATGGTTCATGGCAGATTTGAAACGATGGGGTTAAAGTTTGAGTGAGACGTCATGTAGTGTGATTTGTGAGCAAAAGGATCAATGTCTGGTTCTCTAACAGATTTGAGAGGGCGATGAGGGTTACCTCTTTGTGATCGAATAGGGACAGACCTTGACTTAGGTTTTGCTGTCTCAGGAACAAGTTCTTCAATAGCAGGACGCTTCCCCTTGGATGAGCCAGGTTTCGAAGAGCTTAGTTTGGAGGGTGTCGTCTTAGGTGGTAGCGTCGGCTTGGCAGGAGCAGGGTACCTTGGAGTGGTTTTGGTTCGCGCCATGGGAACAGAGTGAGGAGGAGAGGTAGGAGGAGAAGGAGATGGAGTAAAGGTCCGGTCTTGGGAGCGAGTGGAAGGTTTTGAGGGAAGTTTGTATACTTTTTCACGAGGAGGCCTTTTAGCAATGGTTTTCTTCCTCATTTGGTTAGTTTCAGTCTTTTGAGGGAAGAGAAGCAGTAAAGTGAGTGGGAAGAAACCGAAGAGTGTGAGGAGAAATTATGGAGGGAAGAGAGGGAGTGTTGGTAACCGTACCCAAAAGTGGATTTCCAAAATCATGCAACTGCATCACCATTTGAAAAGACTTGAAAAGACATGACCTCATAAAAGAAAGATTTGATTTGATTTTAAAA
This sequence comes from Arachis hypogaea, assembly GCF_003086295.3. Classification (NCBI taxonomy): domain Eukaryota; kingdom Viridiplantae; phylum Streptophyta; class Magnoliopsida; order Fabales; family Fabaceae; genus Arachis; species Arachis hypogaea. The sequence continues at coordinate 65,399 of NW_027255482.1, read as the reverse complement.
AACAAGGAAATTTTTAATTTTAAATTTTCGAAATCCTTAAAATTAAAAATAAATCAAACTGAAAATCTTTTTGGACAAAAATATTAAAAGAACCCTTAAACAAAATTAAACACATAGGCCAAAAAAATTTTAGCAAAGAATTGTAACATTTATATTTGGGCCTTGAGGTGATATGGATTTAATGAAACACATTTGGACCATTCTTGATCTGAATTTTGAAGTTGGCCCAGATTGAGTTTCACTTGAAACAAGCCCAGAACACGCTGACTTGAGGGAAACGTTCATCACCTGCCCAGAATTGTCTCATGCCTGTTTATGAGACAAAAAGCTCCAGCAAATACATCAGCATTTTTCAAACAAAGAATCATAACTCAGAATTCCTAGACTATCCCTAAGCATGCAGAATCTATCCTCAGCTAATGGTTTTGTAAAAATATCTACTAATTGCTCCTCTGATTTAACAAATTGAATGCAAATATCCCCCTTTTGGTCATGTTCTCTTATTAAGTGAAATTTCACTTCAATATGCTTAGTCCTAGAGTACAAAACTGAATTTTTAAAAATATTAATGGCACTCATATTATCACACATTAAGGGAATATTTTCAGCATTTAATTTGTAATCAGCAAGCTGTATTTTTAACCATAAAAGCTGAGAACAACAAGAAGAAGCAGCTATATACTCAGCCTCTGCAGTGGATAAGGCCACTGTTGGTTGCTTCTTACTTGACCAAACATTTAAGGACCTCCTAAGGAAGCAACATAAACCAGAAGTGCTCCTTCTATCAACTCTATCACCAGTGAAATCTGCATCACAATAACCAACTGCAGAAAAATCATCAATCTTAGGATACCAAAGACCAAAATTGGATGTGCCATGAACATATCTAATGATCCTCTTAACTGCAGAAAGATGTGACTCTTTTGGTTTGGATTGGAACCTAGAACACAATCCAACACTTTGCACAATATCGGGCCTAGAGGAAGTTAAGTACATAAGGGAACCAATCATTCCTCTATATCTAGTCTCATCAACATCTTTCTCAGTTTTTCCCTTATCTAATTTAGAACTAGGATGCATGGGAGTTCCCATGGGTTTGGCATTTTCCATACCAAATTTCTTAACTAATTCCTTGGCATACTTTTCTTGATGAATGAAAATACCTTTTTCAGTTTGTTTAATTTGCAGCCCAAGGAAGAAATTAAGTTCACCCATCATACTCATGTCAAATTCACTTATTATGAGTTTTCCAAATTCAGAACAAAGGGATTCATTGGCTGATCCAAAAATAATGTCATCAACATATATTTGGACTAGAATGAAAGAATCATTAGAGTTCTTGATAAATTGAGTTGTGTCAGTAGTGCCTCTTTGAAAACCATTTTTCAAAAGAAAAGAGCTAAGTCTCTCATACCAAGCTTTAGGAGCTTGTCTTAGACCATAGAGAGCTTTAGATAATTTGAAAACATGATCAAAATGCTCTTTATTTTCAAAACCAGGAGGCTACTCCACATACACTTCTCTATCTATCACACCATTCAAAAATACACATTTCACATCCATTTGATATAATTTAAAACCACAAAATGCAGCATAAGCTAAGAGAAGTCTTATGGCTTCCATTCAGGCAACAGGGGCAAAGGATTCATCAAAGTCTATTCCTTCTTCTTGGTCATATCCTTGTGCCACTAGCCTTGCCTTGTTTCTTGCAATGCTACCATCTTCTCCTAACTTGTTCCGAAATATCCACTTGGTGCCGGTCACTTTCTTTCCACTTGGCCTTGGAACCAAAGTCCATACTTGGTTCTTTTCAAACTCAAGAAGCTCATCCTCCATATCTTTAACCCAAGAAGGGTCACTGAGTGCTTCCTTGACGTTTTGAGGCTCTATTTGTGAAAGAAGGGCAACGTTTGATCCTTCATTTGTCTTTCTAGTGGAAGACCTTGTTTGCACTCCATGAGATACGTCTCCAATGACAAATTCCTCAGGATAATTCTTCAAGAATCTCCATTCACGAGGTCTGGTGGACCTGGAGGCAGATTCAGTCACCAAGAGATTCTGAACGCTGCTTGCTTGCAGAATTCCTTCAGATTCATGAGACAAAATGGAATTGTCTCTTGAATTCTCAGCATTAGCAGTTTCTGGTGCAGCTTGTCCAGAATTCTCTTTTTTAAGATTTTGAGCAGCTTCATCTTCCTTTTGAGCTTGATTTCTTGCATCACAATCTTCCAAAATACTTTGTACCAAGTTAGTATCACAAAATGTAACATGTATGGACTCCTCAATAATCCTAGAATCTTGATGATAAACCCTATATGCTTTACTAGTTGTGGAATATCCTACAAACAAACACTCATAAGCCTTTGGATCAAACTTACCCAAATTTTCTTTGTTGTTCAATACAAAACATTTGCATCCAAAGATGTGTAAGTAATCTAAGTTTGGTGGGTAGCCTTTCCAAAGTTCATAAGGGGTTTTCTTCAAAAATTTCCTTATGATTGTTCTATTCAAAATGTGGCAAGTCGTGTTAACTGCTTCAGCCCAAAGGAATTTTGGAACATTACTCTCACAAAGCATAGCTCTTGTCATCTCTTGTATGCTTCTATTTCTTCTTTCCACAACACCATTTTGTTGTGGTGTTCTTGGACAAGAGAAGTTGTGAGATATTCCAAATTTCTCACAAAAGGATTCAAATAAATTATTTTCAAATTCAGTTCCATGATCGCTTCTTATAGAAGAGATTTTCAAATCCTTTTCATTTTGAATTTTCTTGCAAAAAGGTTCAAAGGCCGAAAAGGCTTCATTTTTGTGTGTAAGAAATAAAACCCAACCAAACCTAGTGTAGTCATCCACAATTACTAAACCATAATGTTTACCACCTAGGCTTTGAGTTCTTGTTGGACCAAATAAATCAATGTGTAGCAACTCAAGTGGTCTTTTAGTAGAGATGTCTTCCTTTGGTTTAAAAGAACTTTTTGTTTGTTTTCCCATTTGGCAAGCATCACAAGTGATATCTTTGTCAAACTTTATCAAAGGAAGACCTCTTACTAATTCTTTCTTTACAAGTTTGTTTATTTGAAACATACTTGCATGGCCCAATCTCTTGTGCCATAACCACTTTTCAGATTCTTTAGAGTGAAGACAAGCTACATTTTGATCTTTTAGTTCATCAAGAGTAAGTCCATACATATTATTAAAACGCTTGGCAACAAACATCACTTCATTTGTTTTTTCATTTACAACACAGCATTCAAATCTTTTGAAAATCACTAAATATCCTAAATCACACAACTGACTTATACTCAAAAGATTGTGTTTCAAACCACATACTAAAAGTACATCATCAATGAAAGTAGATTGCTCATTACCTACTTTTCCAACAGCAATGATTTTACCTTTACCATCATCTCCAAAGGTCACAAAACCTCCATCATACTTATTTAGTTTGATGAAGTAGGTTGACCTTCCAGTCATGTGCCTTGAGCATCCACTATCCATGTACCACATGTCCTTTTTGTTCTTGGATGCTAGGCAAATCTGCATGATGAGTTTCAAGTAGCCTTAGGTATCCAAATTAATTTGGATCCTTTGAAATTAATCCATCTTGGTTGCCCAAGTGCATTGAAATCACAAACAACATTGTAGACTTTGTTTCCCACAACTCTCTTTTCAATGAAGCATTGTTCATATGAGTGACCAACTTTCTTGCAATTAACACAATGATTTTCTGATGTGTGTCGCTGAAACTTAGGTGAGTGAAATTGCTTGAAGTGATTAAATGGTTGAAATTTTCTAGTTTTTGGAGGAGACGCATTTCCTTTAACAAACTGATTTTTGTTATAATTGTTCCTCTTTGCAAAACTGTTTTCACCAGAATTTTTAAAACTCTTTGGATTTTTTGAAAATGAGGTTTTGTTATAGAAAAATGGTTTCTTGAAAGCAGCCTCATTTTTTGAAATATAACCCAAACCTGGCCAGTTTGAACTCGGATCAGTTCTTGGTGAAGGCTCAGTTTCACTTGTGTATACTTCATCAAAGTTTTCTTCAAAATTTGAAACATATCCAATACCCGATTTTTTTGGTATATGTTTGGTATTTGATGAAGAAGCCACAAATTTTATAGAGGAAGTGTTGGAAACTGCATCTTCCTTGGCTATGTAGCCTAAACCAGATTTTTCAAATAATGGTCTTTGACTTGCAAGTAATTTGTGCAAGTTACTAGAACCTTGAGCAAATTTTGCTAAGTCACTATTCAGCCTTTTAATCATATCATTTAATCTTTCATTTTCAGCAATTAACTCATGAGAAGGATCCACAGCGTGCTTTCCTTTTAATTCAGTTTCCTTCACCTTTTCTTTTAAAAAATCATTTTCAGATCTGCATTCATTATATTTATCAAGCAGTTTTGATGTGTTTAAAGTGAGATCATCAATAATAGCATGCAAATCTTCAATGGTCAAATCATAATAGTTTACCTTATCAAGATTGTTGTTTCCAGCCATGAAGCAGTCTTTGTCATCTCCTTCGTATTCTTCTTCATTTGAGTCATTCTCAAGATCCTCCGAAGCTGCCATGAGTACTCTCTTCCTTTCCTTCTTTCCTTTGTCCTCCATTTTGAGCTTTGGACAGTTTAGCTTGAAGTGTCCAGCCTCCTTGCAATGATGGCACGTCACCTTGCTCAAGTCTATCTTGTGCTCCTTTGAACTTGAACCCTTGTATTTGCCCTTATTCTTCATCATCCTTCTAAATCTCATAGCAAAAAACAAAAGCTTGTCATCTGAAATACCATCACTAGACTCACTCTCTTTCGGTTCTATTTGTGACTTGAGGGCTATTCCCTTTTTCTTTGAGTCTGTGTTTGTGTGTGTGGCTTCATAGGCAAGGAGTTTGCCTCTCAGCTCATCATAGGTTATGGGACTTATGTTGTTGCTCTCGGTTAGGACTGTGGCAGTGTTTTCCCATTCTTTTGTGAGGCTTCTAAGGAGTTTTCTTACCAAGGTTTGTTTTTCATAGTTTGTACCCATAGCATCAAGGTTGTTGATTATGATTGAGAATCTCTCAAATGCTTCATCAATGCTTTCTCCATCCTTCATGCTAAACATCTCGTACTCTTTTCGCAGCATATCAATCCTCGTTTCTTTTACTTGTTTGGTGCCTTTCGTGTGTAACCTGGAGTTTTTCCCAGATTTTTTTGGCTGTCTTGCATCTAGACACCTTCCGGTACTCTTCAAAGCTGATAGCACAGTGAAGAAGGTTGATTGCTTTGGCATTCATCTCTATCTTCTTCTTATCATCTTCATTCCATTCAGCTTCTTCTTTTGGAGTCACCACTCCATCAACACTTGTCTTTGTTGGAATCTTTGGACCGCTCACAACAATCTTCCATATATTGTAGTCAATGGATTGAATGAAAATACTTATCCTTTCTTTCCAGTAGGAGTAGTTCTTCCCGTTGAAGAAAGGTGGCCGGTTGTTTGACTGGCCTTCAGTGAGGGTGTAGGCAACTGTGGTTGTGCCCAAGTTGTTCGCCGTTGGATCTTTGCTCCAAGCGGTTAATCTTGATTCTTGAGACCTTAGCTCTGATACCAATTGAAGGTGGTGGTAGGCTTAGAGAAGGGGGTTGAATCTATGCCTTCCTTTTTAAGTTGCTGTTATTACCCTTTTAAAACAAACTTTCAATTCTGATTCTGTTTGTACTCAGCAGTGGAAATTTATGAGACAATTTATTTTTGTCTCATGAATATCAGAAAATAGAACACAGCAGAGAAGAGAAAAGCTAACACCAGCATGTATCCTGGTTCGGTTGCCTTGTGCTATGCAACCTACGTCCAGTCTCCTCCACAACTATGGAAGAATTTCACTATAGTTAACAGTATTACATATACCAATTTCACAGGATTGACCCAATCCTTTCACACTCAAGTTCTAACCTAACTTGACATTGGCTATGCTAATACTTAACTATTCACTCTTAGTGCTAACCCAACTAAGAAAGGGATACCTTACAGGTACAAGATACAAGACATAAACATACCTAAAGAAATCTGAAATAAACTCTTGGCTTTTCTCTCAAGTGTTTCTCTCAGCCTTTTTCCACTTATGGCCTTTTTATAATCTTTCTCACAATGCCTTTTCTCACAAGAAATTACAGAAAGATAAACTTAGAAATGTACATTACAATCAGTAAAACATGAAGGAGATTGACTTCATCAGCAGCCTCTTTGCTATGTGCAAAACCAGATTCGCAAACCTCAGATGCAGTTCTTCAGTATTGGCCGAATGCTTCTTTGAAAGAAAGCATTATCCAAGTAGATGAACTTCTTAACAGAACACTACTCACACAACTCTGGTTTTCTCCTTGCCTTCTGAATGAACAGCAAGCTTCATTTATCTCCTTGCATATTGCTGGGTTCTTCTTCCAAGGTCAACACCTTGAGCCTTGAGCTTCACCAACCCACAGATTCACTTTTTCACATTAAACCTTAGAGTAGAAACTTTGCTTCTAACTCCTTCATCTTGGCCAAAAGCCACAAAGCAGTAACCATAGAAATCTTCTCATGGTCAACTTGATCTTAGCCATTGAGAAACTACTTGGTCCCCAAGTATCACTTGTGACTGTAGATGTGAAGCAGATTAGGGCAGAGACCAACTTTCCCTTGAATGCCATTTTCAGATAGAGCAGAGAGTTGGGAAGAAGAGAAGAAGATCTGATGCATGCAAGATGAGATGGATTACCTTTAACTTAAGCTTGATTTGGTTTGGATTTTCTATTTTAGCTTCTGTGTTTCAAGCTTAAACTTTCTCTCTCTTGCTTCTTTGGTTACTAGCTTAGGGAAGAAGCTTTTTCTCTCTTTCTCTTTCTTACTTTTCTGAAGCTTTGATTTGACTTGATTAGAGAGGAGAGGAACGTTGCTTCTGGTAAGGCAAGATGGAGGGAATTGAAAAACAATTCGGGCTTGGATCGGGTTCTTCTCAAGTTCAGCCCGTTGGTGCCTTGTCTTGCTTCTTGGAAGACTTTTTGCTTGAGATGAATGACTTGGGCTTGTCTTTATTTTCACTTACCATTCAGCCCATTGACATATATCTTTTGTTTGATGTTGGGCAGCTGCAACACTTGTTTTTAGCCTGCATTACTTATCAAAAATAATCAAAAACTAATTGGGTGATTAGCCCACTAATCAAATTTTGTCATCATCAATTTTATTAATTAATTTCTTAACTCAACAACATGAATGCAATTGCTTGGTCAAAATAAATCAATTCTCAAGAAGCATATATGCACAAGGGCTGAGGACTAGCAAGTCTAATCCACAATTAAAATGAGTTATTAAATATTTTATAAGCTTGTAAGAAAAGTGATGATTGTGGGTAGAAACATGTAATTGAGCATCAAACCCTCACCGGATGTGTTTGCACTCTATTCGCTCAAGTGTTTAGGGTTGATTCACTCAATTCTCCCCTAATCATGCTTTCCAAGATTTATTTTTCTTCTAACAATCAACATTTATTTCATGCATGCATACACCTATCATGAGGTCTTTTCATTGGTTGTAATGGGGCTAAGGTCAAGGTGGGATGCATATATGGTCAAGTGAGCTTGAAATTTCAATCTTTGATAAGCTTAAACTTCCCACCTAACCTATGACATCCTATACAATTCAAAGCTAACCTAACTACCTATTTGTCATTTTTCCACATACTCATGCATTCTTTTTCATTTCACAACACCTATGCATTGATTTTATTGAGCTTTACTTTATTTTGGGGCATTTTGTCCCCTTTTTATTTCTTTCTTTTTCTATTTTTTCTTTCTTTTTCTATATTTTTTTTTCTTTTCTTTCTTTTCCATATTATTTTTCTTTTTTCTTTTCCTTTTTCTTTTGTTTTTCTCATTTTTTCTTTTCTATATACAAGAATATCAATGCATAAGGTTTTACATTTGATTAATACATGAGCATGTACCCAATTCCAAATATTTACAACATAGATACAAAACTACCCTTTTATTCCCTCAATCTCCCAAGATTCCCACACTTGAATGATACACACACTCTAGCCTAAGCTAATCAAAGATCCAAATGAGGATATTTATTATTTTCCGCTTTAAGGCTTGTAATGTGCTAAAATTATGAACAAAGTGGGTTAATCGTAGGCTCAAAATGGCTAACAATGGAGAGTAAAAGGTAGGCTATTTGGGTAAGTGAGCTAAATGAAATGATGGCCTCAATCATATAAATGCATGAATACATAAAATAATGGATATAAAGAATCAAACAAATCAAAGATCACAATCATAGAAAGAGAACAATGCACACAAGAATGAAAATAAGTGGTTATAAGATGTAACCACACCATTAGACTCAAATCTCACAAGCTTTTGTTCTTAGCTCAAAGACATGATCTACAATATATATATAATTCAAGCAAGTCCTATGAAAGGTTTTCACTCAAATCAATTGGGGTGCCCTATAGATAGAAATCTTGAAAAATCTCATTATTTTGACTAAGCTTATTGTGTATATATATGCAAAAATAAGAAAATGCAAGTAAAAATCCTAAAAACCTAAAATGAAATGAAATGCAAAAGTGTTGAGATTAGAAACTTGTCACCCAAAATCGTCGAACGGTCGGACGACCTCCCCACACTTGAAGATTGCACCGTCCTCGGTGCATGCAAAGATGAGCAAGGGAGTACGACGACTCTCCGGATTGCTACCTTCAGCTGGTAGATCAACCGGTTGCTACGCCTTCTTTCTTCTGCTTCCATTTTTGCTTGCGGTGTATCATTTATGAAAAATAAAAATATAACACCATAAGATGAGAGAACACAAAAATAAGGAAGCATACATTGTTAGAAATGAGGTACTAATCACTAGAATTGAGTGAGTAAATTAGTGTGACATTAGAAAATAGGGATGTGAGTTCTAAATTAGGCACCTTTTAGAACACACATCATCATAAAAAGTGATGTCACAAAAGAAGCATGCACTTCACTTATCCTAGTGTTCTTAAAATGCTTTAAGTAGACTTGTAAGGTAAAACAAGCATTAAAGAAGCATGAAGGCATTCAAGCTATAAGCATATGGATGAAAATGATTGTGAAATACAATGCATTAGGATAAATGCACAACATCCATCAAGAAATTGCCTAATCGAGGAAAAAAATTCCAATTTCATGGTGGCTAGCTACAACATGCAATTCAAAAGGATGTACAAGCTCGAAGGCGATTCTCATCACTTAGTATTCTCAAAAGATAAGCATGAAGAATTCAAAACCAAGTAGCAAAGTATAACCTCAACAATAGAATCCAACAAAGATTATAAACATAATGATGTTAAGATAACATCCCGTTTGTACTCAGCAACAATTAATGGTAAACAAAATTAACAATCCAACACTTACAATGAAAAAGAGAAAATGAAATAAAAACTAACTAAAACTAACTAATCAACTAACTAACTAACTAGAATAGATGATTATCAATGGTGTTTGGAAGTGTTGGATGAGGGGTAGGAGAAGGGAAGAAGAAAGGAGAAGGAAAGAAATGGAAAGAGGAGAAGAAAAGAAATGTGTTGAAGGAAGGACATCCGTGCATACGCGTGCATGGCGCGCGCGCACGGATGGTGATGCAATGGAGGCGACGCGTACGCGTACATGGCGCATCCACGCCGATCGCTTATTTTGAGAGTGGCGCGTACGCGCCAGGTACGCGTACGCGCGAGTTGATTTGTGCCTCGGGCACAGTGCACGCACAGCATTCGCACAACTCTTGGGTCAATGTATGGAGAAATGAAATTTTGCAATCCACGCGTACGTGCACATGGCACGTGCACGTGGATGGTTGAAAACGCTTGATGCACGCGTACGCGTGCAGTGCGCGTACACGTGAATGGTGCTCTATTTTTCAAAATTTTTTTATGTTTTTGCACTAATCCAAGCATTCTAAACCTCCAAACAACTACCAAAACACCATAAAACCTTATTTAACATACTAAACTACCAAACAAACTCAACAAATCAATCAAAACGTGAAATTAAACTATTTTAACCAATATGCACAAAAAGGAAAAAAAGAAAGATTTTACCATGGTGGGGTGTCTCCCACCTAGCACTTTTGTTTATTGTCCTTAAGTTGGACTTATGGGGAGCTCCTCTCAAGGTGGCTTGTGCTTGAAACTATCTTTGAACATCCACTAATGCTTGAATCTCCAATAAGCTCCATTCGTCAATTTTAATATCTTCAAGCCTTGATGGAGTTCTTCACAAACCATGAGCTCCCAAATTTGATTTTCCTTGTGAGATCCGGGATCCCACACTTTGTTTTGACACCCGTCCTTAAATTGGTCATCATTATTCCATCCGGGTAGCATGGCCTTGGAATTCTCAAAGAAGCTTCCAAACAACTTCCTAGACCCATGCAATTTGGTTTCACACCAACCATTGCTCTTGAATTTTGAGCTTGCAACCATCATGAGCTTAGAATGACATTTCCAACTGCTACACAACTCTTTCCTACTCTTAACTCCACAAAGAGCTTTAAGTTGACCATCATTTTCAATCAAACCATATTCAAGTGAGAAAGTAAAGCTTAGGGATAAGAATTTTACCCACTTGAATGTTGTGTAGGATGGTGACTTAGGGAGGGAGACCTCTCCACACTTAGACAATGCGAGGTCTAGTTCTTTAGGCTCTTCTTTAGTTGTTGTTTCCACCTCTTCGCAAGCTTCCTCAATTTCAACCTTTCCCTTTTTATCACTTGGCTTGATGTTGTCTTCAAGAACTTCGATTTCTTGCTCAATGAGAGGTGGCTCAATTTTGGATAGGAATTCATTGATGAATGAATTCATCTCTTGATCAACCCTTTCATATTCTTCAATTTTGATATACACCATGCCAACTTTTTCCTCTTGGTAGCTCTATTCCGATTCACTTTCCTTCTCATTGCTCACCAAGAGTATGGGAGGTTGTGCACATTCTTCTATAATTTCAACTTCATGTACAATGGGAGAGGATTCACATGTAGATAGAAATTCATCCATGATTGAATCCATCTCTTGATAAACCTCTTCCAAGTCTCCAAGTATGATATTCCGTGGAGGTTGCGCACCCTCCTCAACATCAACATCAAGCTTCTTAGAAGAGTGCTCCATGATGCTACATTCCCATGGACTTTCAACATCTCCTAAATCTTCAACCACTTTTTCTTTTTCTTCAATAACCATAGGCTCCTCCAATTTCTCTAACACAAAGTGGCATCCCTCATCACCCACCGGAGTTTTCAATCTCTCCTTCATGCTATGATCTTCAATTGATTCTTCACATGTGGTTATGGAAGCACCTTGAGTGTTCAAGCATTGGTAGGCTAAAGTATGCACTACCTTGGTCAACTTGGTCACAAACTCTAGGGTGTTCCTTTGCATATCTGCTTGTCCTTGAAGTAGCAAGGTAAGAGAATCATCTATTGGGGCTTGGGGTGGATAGGAGGGTTCATTATTTTGGAGAGAGGGTTCATAGTAGGAAGGTGGTTCTACTTGGTAAGGGTATGGAGATGGTGTGCATTGAGGTAGTTCTTCATAGTAGTCATGATATGATTATGGTGGTTCTAAAGGTTTTTCCTCATAATGGTCATAAGAATATGGTATGGGTGATTGGTTATACGATGGATATGGATCATAGGAAGGTGTTTGGTAATGAGAGGCTTGTGAGAATGGTTGAGGTTCATGTTGAGGATAAAAATCATAGGCATATGATGGTGGTAATTGATTGTCATAAAAAGATTCACCATAGCCAGTGAATTGACATGCATTAGGATGGTGATTATACCTATACATATACGGAGGTTATTGCCAATAGGAGTGATCAATTCCTTGAGGCTCCTCCCATCTTTGTTGGTTCCATCCATAATGAGTGTCATCATTGAAGTTCACATTTCCTACAACACAATTAGAACCAAACTCATAGCCAAAGTGAGAATTCATAGTGGAAAAACAAAATAAAACTAACAAGATCTAGAAACAAGCAAAAGACAAACCTATTCACAATATTCACATATATACAATAACCAATAACACAACACCATTGCAAGTCCCCGGTAACGGCGCTATTTTGATGATTGGACTTTTGTGTGGTCTAGAATTCACAATTGAAATCTCGTTGCAAGTATAGTTTATAAACCAACAATAGTCCTTTCATACAAAAATTTGTTTGTCACAAGTAACAAACCCATAAATTTATAAACCGAAGTATTGAAACCTTAGGTCGTTCTCCCTAGGAATTACAATAAAGTGTTCTTGCTATTGGTTATGAAGTATGTTTGGGGTTTTTGAGATATTAGACATGAAAGGTAAATGGCAATGAAAATAAATTAACATCTAGAAAGCTCTTGGCAAGGTTGTGAGAATTAGAAGTTCTATCCTAGTTATCCTTCTCAATTGTGACCACAATTATCCATTGCTACCACTTAGTTAACCTCTAACCATGGAGGAAAGTCAAGTGAATGAATCAACTTGATTCTACAAGTCCTAGCCAACTTCCAAGGGAAAGACTAGCATTAGTGGTATCCAAATCAATTAGCAACTTCTAATTATGAATCAACAAAGGAATTAGATAACTCAAGCGTCACTAATTACTCTACCAAAGCCAAGAGGAACAAAATCTACACTAAAATCCAACCAAGCATTTCATCAAACACTTGGAAGGCATAAAAGGAAAGCAAAGTAAATTGACAACAAAAATAAAATCTAACAACAATTATTGTAAGAAATTAATAACAACAATCAAAAGGAACACAATTATTATGAATTACCTCTAATTGAATTGAAAGAAAATAGAAGGAACAAAAGTAGATCTACAATAAAGCATAGAAACAACATAAAGGAAATTACAACAAAAGAATAGAGGAATCATAAATGCAACAACAAAGAATTGAGAAGAAGAAGAAGAAGAAAGCATGAATTGAAATCTAGATCTAAGAACTAAACCTAATCCTAATCCTAATTCTAGAGAGAAGTGAGAGCTTCTCTCTCTAGAAACTACCCTAAACTACTCCTAATGTGTGTTATGAGTAAAAATGAGCGAGTGATCCCTTACCCCCTTCAATCATTGCTCCTTATATGCATTTTTCCGCTAAAGTTGGTTGAAATTGGGCCCCACAGCTCTTAGAAATTGCTGGGCACATTTTCTATTTAAAAAATCATGTGCGCCCATCAGCGCATACGCGTACAGTGCACGTGGATCTTCTCTAATCTCATGGAGGATGATGGAGTGCTCTTAGTGCTCCATCCTTAGTTGTCCCATGTTGGAACTTAATTCTCCTAGGGAAGTGTTGATTTGTTCCTAATAGTTTTGTGGAGGGAAGTGCATCCCTTGAGGCATCTCAGGGATTTCATGGTGAGGAATTTCCTCATGCTCTTGTTGAGGTCCATGATCTCTTGTTTGCTCCATCCTCTTCTTAGTGATGGGCTTGTCCTCTTCAATGAGGATGTCTCCCTCTATGTCAATTCCAGCCGAATTGCAGAGGTGACAAATGAGGTGAGGAAAGGCTAACCTTGCCAAAGTGGAGGACTTGTCAGCCACCTTGTAGAGTTCTTGAGGTATAATCTCATGAACTTCCACTTCCTCCCCAATCATGATACTATGGATCATGATGGCCCGGTCTATAGTAACTTCAGACCGGTTGCAAGTAGGAATGATTGAGCGTTGAATAAACTCCAACCATCCTCTAGCTACAGGCTTAAGGTCCAGTCTTTTCAATTGAACCGGCTTGCCTCTTGAGTCAACTTTCCAATGAGCTCCTTCCACACATATGTCCATGAGGACTTGGTCTAACCTTTGATCAAATTTGACCCTTCTAGTGTAGGGGCGTGCGTTTTCTTCCATCATTGGCAAGCTGAACGCCAGCCTTACATTTTCTGGACTGAAATCTAAGAATTTCCCCCGAACCATGGTAAGCCAATACTTTGGATTCGGGTTCACACTTTGATCATGGTTCCTAGTGATCCATGCGTTTGCATAGAACTCTTGAACTATTAAGATCCCGACTTGTTGAATGGGGTTGGTGAGAACATCCCAACCTCTTCTTCGGATCTCATGTTGGATCTCCGGATACTCATTCTTTTTGAGCTTGAAAGGAACCTCAGGGATCACTTTCTTTTTTGCCACAACTTCATAGAAGTGGTCTTGATGGACCTTTGAGATGAATCTCTCCATCTCCCATGACTCAGAGGTGGAAGCAATTGCCTTCCCTTTCCTCTTTCTTGAGGTTTCTCTGGCCTTAGGTGCTATTAATGGTTATGAAAAAACAAAAAGCTATACTTTTACCACACCAAACTTAAAATATTTGCTCGTCCCCGAGCAAAAGAAGAAAGAAAGAAGGAGAAGAAGAAGAAAAACGGAGGAAAGGGAGAGAGGTGTGTATTAGGCCAAGGGGAAGACGAGAGGGTTGGGTTGTGTGAAAATGAAGAAGGAATGAAGGGTTTATATAGGAGTGGAGGGGGTTTAGGGTTCGGCTATTAGGGTTAGGTTTGGGAGTGAAAAGAGTTTGAATTTTGGAGGTAGGTGGGGTTTTTGGAGAAGAGATGATGGATGTGAGTGGTGAAGAGGTGATGGGGAAGAGTGATTGACGTGATTGGTGAGGGGTATTTATGGAAGAGAGTTATGAAAAGGTGTGAAGAGGAGAGAAGAAAATGTGGGGATCCTGTGGGGTCAAGAACTTAACATCCCTGCTCTAATTAGGCGTGTAGAATGCTCTTAGCATGCATGTCTGGCGTTAAACGCCAGCTTGCTGCTTGTTTGGCGTTAAACGCCCAAATGTAGCCTATTTCTGGCGTTTAACGCCACTTCCATGCTCTGTTCTAGCGTTAAACGCCAGTCTGGTGCTTGTTTCTGGCGTTTAACGCCAGCTTGATGCTTCTTTCTGGCGTTAAACGCCAGTTTGATGCTTCTTACTAGCGTTTAAACGCCAGTAAGTTCCTCCTCCAGGGTGAGCTGTTTTTAAAGCTATTTTTCATTCTGTTTTTGATTTTTCAGTAGTTTTTGTGACTCCACATGATCATCAACATAAAAAAAACATAAAATAACAATAAAATATATATATATATAATTAAATAACATTGGGTTGCCTCCCAACAAGCGCTTCTTTAATGTCAATAGCTTGACAGTGGGCTCTCATGGAGCCTCACAGATATTCAGAACATTATTGGAACCTCCCAACACCAAACTTAGAGTTTGAATGTGGGGGTTCAACACCAAACTTAGAGTTTGGTTGTGGCCTCCCAACACCAAACTTAGAGTTTGACTGTGGGGGCTTTGGTTGACTCTGCAGTGAGAGAAGCTTTTCATGCTTACTCTCCATGGTTACAGAAGGAGATCCTTAATTTTTAAACACAAGGCTGTCCTCATTCAGTTGGAGGACCAACTCTTCTCTCTCCACATCAATCACAGCTCTTGCTGTGACTAGGAAGGGTCTTCCAAGGATGATGGATTCATCCTCATCCTTCCCAGTGTCTAGGATTACGAAATCAGCAGGGATGTAAAGGCCTCCAACCTTTACTAACACGTCCTCTACTTATCCATAAGCCTGTTTTCTTGAGTTGTCTGCCATCTCTAAAGAGATTCTGGCAGCTTGCACCTCAAAGATCCCAAGTTTCTCTATTATAGAGAGTGGCATTAAATTTATTCCTGACCCCAGGTCACACAGAGCCTTCTCAATGGTCATGGTGCCTATGTTACAGGGAATTAGGGATTTACCAGGATCCTATTTCTTTTGAGGTAGAGTTTGCTGAACCAAGGCATTTAGTTCCTTGATGAGCAATGGAGGTTCATCCTCCCAAGTCTCATTACCAAATAATTTGGTATTCAGCTTCATGATTACTCCTAAATATGGAGCAACTTGCTCTTCAGCAATGTCTTCATCTTCTTTAGAAGATGAATATTCATCAGAGCTCATGAATGGTAAAAGGAGGTTCAATGGAATCTCTATGGTCTCTAGATGAGCCTCAGATTTCTTGGGTTCCTCAAAGGAAAACTCCTTATTGGTCACTGAACGTCCCAGGAGGTCTTCCTCACAAGGATTCACGTCCTCCTCCTCCTCTTTGGGTTCGGCCACACCAAGTAAGGTAATGGCCTTGCACTCTCTTTTTAGATTCTCTTCTGTATTGCTTGGGAGAGTACTAGGAGGAGTTTTAGTGACTCTTTTACTCAGCTGGCCCACTTGTGCCTCCAAATTTCTAATGGAGGACTGATGAGCGGATAATTTATACGCTTTTTGGCATTGTTTTTAGTATGTTTTTAGTAGAATCTAGTTACTTTTAGGGATGTTTTCATTAGTTTTTATGTTAAATTCACATTTCTGGACTTTACTATGAGTTTGTGTGTTTTTCTGTGATTTCAGGTATTTTCTGGCTGAAATTGAGGGACTTGAGCAAAAATCAGATTCAGAGGTTGAAGAAGGACTGCTGATGTTGTTGGATTCTGACCTCCCTGCACTCAAAGTGGATTTTCTGGAGCTACAGAACTCAAAATGGCGCGCTTCCAATTTCGTTGGAAAGTAGACATCCAGGGATTTCCAGAAATATATAATAGTCCATATTTTGCCCAAGTTTAGATGACACAAACTGGCGTTCAACGCCAGCTCTCTGCCCAATTCTGGCGTCCATCGCCAGAAACAAGTTGCAAAGTGGAGTTCAACGCCCAAAATGGCACAAAAGCTGGCGTTCAACTCCAAGAATGACCTCTCCACGTGTAGACTTCAAGCTCAGCCCAAGCACACACCAAGTGGGCCCCGGAAGTGGATTTATGCATCAATTACTTACTTCTGTAAACCCTAGTAGCTAGTTTATTATAAATAGGACCTTTTACTATTATATTAGACATCTTTGGATCATCCTGGATTGTATTTTGATCTATTGATCACGTTTGAGGGCTGGCCTCTCGGCCATGCCTGAACCTTCATTACTTATGTATTTTCAACGGTAGAGTTTCTGCACTCCATAGATTAAGGTGTGGAGCTCTGCTGTTCCTCAAAGATTAATGCAAAGTACTACTGCTTTTCTATTCAATTCATCTTATTTCGCTTCTAAGATATTCATTCGCACTTCAACCTGAATGTGATGAACGTGACAATCATCATCATTCCCTATGAACGCGTGCCTGACAACCACTTCCGTTCTACATTAGATTGAATGAGTATCTCTTAGATCTCTTAATCAGAATCTTCGTGGTATAAGCTAGATTGATGGCGGCATTCATGAGAGTCCGGAAAGTCTAAACCTTGTCTGTGGTATTCCGAGTAGGATTCAATGATTGAATGACTGTGACGAGCTTCAAACTCGCGAGTGCTGGACGTAGTGACAGACGCAAAAGGAGGGTGAATCCTATTCCAGCATGATCGGGAACCTCAGATGATTAGTCGTGCCGTGACAAGGCATCTTGGACCATTTTCACAAGAGGAGGCGATTTAACCATTGACAACGGTGATGCCCTTGCATAAAGCCAGCCATGGAAAGGAGTAAGACTGATTGGATGAAGAAAGCGGGAAAGCAGAGATTCAGAGGAACGAAAGCATCTCTACACGCTTATCTGAAATTCTCACCAATGAATTACATAAGTGTTTCTATCCTTATTTTCTATTTAATTAGTATTATTTTTGAAAACTCCATAATCAATTATTATCCGCCTGACTGAGATTTACAAGGTGACCATAGCTTGCTTCATACCAACAATCTCCGTGGGATCGACCCTTACTCACGTAAGGTTTATTACTTGGACGACCCAGTGCACTTGCTGGTTAGTTGTATCGAAGTTGTGACAAATTATGAATTGAGATTAGAGAACCAAGTTTTTGGAGCCATTACCAGAGATCACAATTTCGTGCACCAAGTTTTTGGCGCTGTTGCCGGGGATTGTTCGAGTTTGGACAACTGACGGTTCATCTTGTTGCTTAGATTGGGTAATTTCCTTCTTATTTTCAAAAAAAGTTTTCAAAAAATTTTTCAAAAATCTTTCAAAAAATTTTTCCTTTGTTTTCGAAAAAATAAAAAAAAAATTGTTTTCAAAAATATATTTTTCTTCAAAATTTTTAAGAATGAATTCTAGTGTTTCATGAAGCATGTTGAAGCCTGACTAGCTATAAAGCCATGTCTAAATTCTTTTGGATTGAGGCTTCCAAACCATCAGCATAGAGGCAAGTTACTTTGATAAGTAATGAGCAGTATATTCTCTGATGTTATATGCTAAAGCTTGACTGGCTATTAAGCCATGCCTAACCCTCAGATTGGAGCTTTAGACTAAGAATGCTAGATTCCTGGAATTCATATTAAAAATTTTGGAATCCTTATTTTTGTTTTTCAAATAATTTTCGAAAAAATACAAAAAAAAATTAGAAAATCATAAAAATCAAAAATATTTTTTGTGTTTCTTGTTTGAGTCATGTGTCATGTTATAAGTTTGGTGTCAATTGCATGTGCATCTTGCATTTTTCGAAAAAAATCATGCATTCATAGTGTTCTTCATGATCTTCAAGTTGTTCTTGGTAAGTCTTCTTGTTTGATCTTTGCATTTGCTTGTTTTGTGTCTTTTCTTGTTTTTCATATGCATTCTTGAATTCTTAGTGCCTAAGCATTAAAGATTTCTAAGTTGGGTGTCTTGCATGTTTTTCTTGCATTAAAAATTTTTCAAAAATATGTTCTTGATGTTCATCATGATCTTCATAGTGTTCTTGGTGTTCATCTTGACATTCATAGCATTCTTGCATGCATTCATTGTTTTGATCTAAAAATCTCCATGCATTGAGCATTTTCATTGTTTTTCTCTCTCATCATAAAAAATTCAAAAATAAAAAGAAAAAAATTCTTCCCCTTTTTATCTCATCAAATTCAAAAATTTGAGTTGACTTTTTCAAAAATTTTTAAAATCAAGTTGTTTCTTATGAGTCAAATCAAATTTTCAATTTGAAAATCTTATATTTTTCAAAATCTTTTTCAAAAATCAAATCTTTTTCATTTTTCTTAGTTATTTTTGAAAATTTTTAAAATATTTTTCAAAAATCTTTTTCTTGTCTTTATATCATAATTTTCGAAAATGACATCATCAATTAATGTTTTGATTCAAAAATTTCAAGTCTGTTACTTTTTTGTTAAGAAAGATTCAAACTTTGAGTTCTAGAATCATATCTTGTGATTTCTTGTGAATCAAGTCATTAATTGTGATTTTAAAAATCAAATCTTTTTCAAAAACTAATTTCAATTATATCTTTTCAAAAATATCTTCTCATCTTATCTTTTTCAAAATTTGATTTCAAAATATCTCTTATAACTTCTTATCTTCTTATCTTTTCAAAATTGATTTTCAAATTTGTTTCAACTAACTAACTAACTTTTTGTTTGTTTCTTATCTTTTTCAAAACCACCTAACTAACTCTCTCTCTCCAATTTTCGAAAATATCTTCCCCCTTTTTCAAAATTTCTTTTTAACTAATTATTTTAATTTTTTATTTTAATTTTCGAAAATTACTAACCTTTTTCTAAAACTATTTTCGAAAATCACTAACTCTTTTTCAAAAATAATTTTCAAAAATTCTCTTCCTCTCTCATCCCCCTCTATTTTATTTATTCATCTACTAACACTTCTCTTCATCTCACATCTCTGTTCCTATCATCACCTTTGTGTTTGGATTCTTCATTCTTCTTCACCCCTATTCCTTTTCTTCTTCTACTAACAATAAGGAACCTCTTTACTGTGACATAGAGGATTCCTCCTCTTTTCTTTTCCTCTTCTCTTTCTTATGAGCAGGGACAAAGAAAAAGGCATTCTTGTTGAAGCTGATCCAGAACCTGAAAGGACTCTGAAGAGAAAACTAAGAGAAGCTAAATTACAACAATCCAGAGACAACCTTATTGAAAATTTCGAACAAGTAAAGGAGATGGCAGCCGAACCCAACAACAATAATGCAAGGAGAATGCTTGGTGACTTTACTGCACCTAATTCCAATTTACATGGAAGAAGCATCTCCATCCCTGCCATTGGAGCAAACAATTTTGAGCTGAAATCTCAGCTAGTTTCTCTGATGCAGCAGAACTGCAAGTTTCATGGACTTCCATCTGAAGATCTTTTTCAGTTCTTAACTGAATTCTTGCAGATCTGTGATACTGTTAAGACTAATGGAGTAGATCCTGAAGTCTACAGGCTCATACTTTTCCCTTTTGCTGTAACAGACAGAGCTAGAATATGGTTGGACTCTCAACCCAAAGACAGCCTGAACTCTTGGGATAAGTTGGTCACGGCTTTCTTAGCCAAGTTCTTTCCTCCTCAAAAGCTGAGCAAGCTTAGAGCTGATGTTCAAACCTTCAGACAGAAAGAAGGTGAATCCCTCTATAAAGCTTGGAAAAGATACAAGCAGCTGACCAAAAAGTGTCCTTCTGACATGCTTTCAGAATGGACCATCCTGGATATATTCTATGATAGTTTATCTGAGCTATCAAAGATGTCATTGGATACTTCTGCAGGTGGATCCATTCACCTAAAGAAAACGCCTGCAGAAGCTCAAGAACTCATTGACATGGTTGCTAATAACCAGTTCATGTACACCTCTGAGAGGAATCCTGTGAGTAATGGGACGCCTATGAAGAAGGGAGTTCTTGAAATTGATACTCTGAATGCCATACTGGCTCAGAATAAAATATTGACTCAGCAAGTCAATATGATTTCTCAGAGTCTGAATGGAATGCAAGCTGCATCCAACAGTACTCAAGAGGCATCTTCTGAGGAAGAAGCTTATGATCCTGAGAACCCTGCAATAGCAGAGTTAAAATACATGGGTGAACCATATGGAAACACCTACAATCCATCATGGAAAAATCACCCAAATCTCTCATGGAAGGATCAAAAGCCTCAACAAGGCTTTAATAATGGTGGAAGAAACAGGTTTAGCAATAGCAAGCCTTTTCCATCATCCACTCAGCAACAGACAGAGAATTCTGAGCAGAATCCATCTAGCTTAGCAAATTTAGTCTCTGATCTATCTAAGGCCACTGTGAGTTTCATGAATGAAACAAGGTCTTCCATTAGAAATTTGGAAGCACAAGTGGGCCAGCTGAGTAAAAGGATCACTGAAATCCCTCCTAGTACTCTCCCAAGCAATACAGAAGAGAATCCAAAAGGAGAGTGCAAGGCCATTGAATTAATTACCATTGCCGAACCCACAAGAGAGGAGAAGGACGTGAATCCCAAGGAGGAAGACCTCCTGGGACGTCCAGTGATCAATAAGGAGCTTCCCTTTGAGGAACCTAAGGAATCTGAGACTCATCTAGAGACCATAGAGATTCCATTGAACCTCCTTATGCCATTCATGAGCTCTGATGAGTATTCCTCTTCTGAAGAGAATGAGGATGTTACTGAAGAGCAAGCTGCCAAGTTCCTTGGTGCCATCATGAAGCTAAATGCCAAATTATTTAGTATTGAAACTTGGGAAGATGAACTTCCCTTGTTCACCAATGAACTAAGTGATCTGGATCAACTGACATTGCCTTAGAAGAGACAGGATCCTGGAAAGTTCATAATACCTTGTACCATAGGCACCATGATCTTTAAGGCTCTGTGTGACCTCGGTTCAGGAATAAACCTCATACCCCTCTCTATAATAGAGAAACTGGGAATCTATGGGGTGCAAGCCACTAAAATCTCATTAGAGATGACAGACAATTCAAGAAAAGAGGCTTATGGACAAGTAGAGGACGTGTTAGTAAAGGTTGAAGGCCTTTACATCCCTACTGATTTCATAGTCCTAGATACTGGGAAGGATGAGGATAAATTCATCATCCTGGGAAGACCTTTCCTAGCCACAGTAAAAGCTGTGATTGATGTGGACAGAGGAGAATTGATCCTTCAAATAAATGAGGACAACCTTGTGTTTACAACTCAAGGATCTCTTTCTGCATCCATGGAGAGGAAGCATAAAGAGCTTCTCTCAAAGCAGAGTCAACCAGAGCCCCCACAGTCAAACTCTAAGTTTGGTGTTGGGGAGTCTCAACAAAGCTCTGCACATCTGTGAGGCTCCATGAGAGCCCACTGTCAAGCTATTGACATTAAAGAAGCGCTTGTTGGGAGGCAACCCAATGTTTATTTATCTAATTTTCATTATTTTTCATGTTTTATTAGGTTCATGATCATGTGGAGTCACAAAATAAATATAAAAATTGAAAACGGAATCAAAAACAGCAGAAGAAAAATTACACCCTGGAGGAAGACCTTACTGGCATTTAAACACGAGTAAGAAGCATGTTTTGGGCGTTCAACGCCAGAACAGAGCATGGTTCTGGCGCTGAACGCCAGAAATGGGCAGCATCTTGGCGTTTGAACGCCAGAAATGCACCCTAGAGAAGAGCTGGCACTGAACGCCCAAAACAAGCATGGTTCTGGCGTTCAACGCCAGAATTGGGCTACAAATGGGCGTTCAACGCCCAGAACAAGCACCAATCTGGCGCTGAACGCCCAGAGTTGTGTGCAAGGGCATTTTGCATGCCTAATTTGGTGCAAGGTTGTAAATCCTTGAACACCTCAGGATCTGTGGACCCCACAAGATCAACTCAGGATCTGTGGACCCCACAGGATCCCCACCTACCTCCACTCACTCTCTCCATTCATGGCCATCCCTTCTGTTTTTCATTTACCACTCACATCCATACACCTACCTACCTTCAAAATTCAACATCTCTTCCCCACCCAATCCCACCCATATGGCCGAATACACACATCCCTCCATCTCCTCCATATCTTCTTCTTCTTCTTCTATTCTTTCTTCTTTTGCTCGAGGGCGAGCAATATTCTAAGTTTGGTGTGGTAAAAGCATAAGATTTTTGTTTTTCCATTACCATTGATGGCACCTAAGGCCGGAGAATCCTCTAGAAAAGGGAAAGGGAAGACAAAAGCTTCCACCTCCGAGTCATGGGAGATGGAAAAGTTCATCTCCAAAGCCCATCAAGACCACTTCTATTATATTGTGCCCAAGAAGAAGGTGATCCCTGAGGTCCCTTTCAAACTCAAGAGGCGCAGGAAGCTCATCACCATGAGATCCCGGAGATGCCTCAAATGCATTTTCCTCCACAAAACTATTGGAAGCAGATCAATACCTCCCTAGGAGAATTAAGTTTCAACATGGGACAATTAAGGGTGAAACATCAAGAGCACTCCATCATCCTTCATGAAATTAGAGAAGATCAAAAAGCAATGAGGGAGAAGCAACAAAGACAAGGAAGAGACATAGAAGAGCTCAAGGACATCATTGGTTCCTCAAGAAGGAAACGCCATCATCACTAAGGTGGACTCATTCCTTGTTCTTACTTGCTCTGTTTTTCGTTTTCTCTATGTTAAGTGCTTATCTATGTTTGTGTCTTTATTACATGATCATTAGTATTTAGTAACTATGTCTTAAAGTTATGAATGTCCTATGAATCCATCACTTCTCTTAAATGAATAATGTTTTAATTCAAAAGAACAAGAAGTACATGAGTTTTGAATTTATCCTTGAACTAAGTTTAATTATATTGATGTGGTGACAATGCTTCTTATTTTCTGAATGTATGCTTAAACAGTGCATATGTCTTTTGAAGTTGTTGTTTAAGAATGTTAAATATGTTGGATCTTGAAAGAATGATGACAAGGAGACATGTTATTTGATAATTTGAAAAATCATAAAAATGATTCTTGAAGCAAGAAAAAGCAGCAAAGAACAAAGCTTGCAGAAAAAAAATAGGCGAAAAAAAATAGAAAGAAAAAGTAAGAAGAAAAAGCCAAAAGCTCTTAAAACCAAAAGGCAAGGGTAAATAAAGAGGATCCCAAAGCTTTGAGCATCAGTGGATAGGAGGGCCTACAGGAATAAAATCCTGGCCTAAGCGGCTAAACCAAGCTGTCCCTAACCATGTGCTTGTGGAGTGTAGGTGTCAAGTGAAAACTTGAGACTGAGCGGTTAAAGTCAAGGTCCAAAAAAAAAAGTGTGCTTAAGAACCCTGGACACCTCTAATTGGAGACTTTAGCAAAGCTGAGTCACAATCTGAAAAGGTTCACCCAATTATGTGTCTGTGGCATTTATGTATCCGGTGGTAATACTGGAAAACAAAGTGCTTAGGGCCACGGCCAAGACTCATAAAATAGCTGTGTTCAAGAATCATCATACTGAACTAGGAGAATCAATAACACTATCTGAACTCTGAGTTCCTATAGATGCCAATCATTCTGAACTTCAATGGATAAAGTGAGATGCCAAAACTATTCAAGAGGCAAAAATGTATAAGTCCCGCTCATCTGATTGGAGCTATGTTTCATTGATAGTTTGGAATTTATAGTATATTCTCTTCTTTTTATCCTAATTGATTTTCAGTTGCTTGGGAACAAGCAACAATTTAAGTTTGGTGTTGTGATGAGCGGATAATTTATACGCTTTTTGGCATTGTTTTTAGTATGTTTTTAGTATAATCTAGTTACTTTTAGGGATGTTTTCATTAGTTTTTATGTTAAATTCACATTTCTGGACTTTACTATGAGTTTGTGTGTTTTTCTATGATTTCAGGTATTTTCTGGCTGAAATTGAGGGACTTGAGCAAAAATCAGATTCAGAGGTTGAAGAAGGACTGCTGATGCTGTTGGATTCTGACCTCCCTGCACTCAAAGTGGATTTTCTGGAGCTACAAAACTCAAAATGGCTCGATTCCAATTGCGTTGGAAATTAGACATCCAGGGCTTTCCAGAAATATATAATAGTCCATACTTTGCCCAAGTTTAGACGATGCAAACTGGCGTTCAACGCCAGCTCTCTGCCTGATTCTGGCGTCCAGCGCCAGAAACAAGTTGCAAAGTGGAGTTCAACGCCCAAAATGGCACAAAAGCTGGCGTTCAACTCCAAGAATGACCTCTCCACGTGTAGACTTCAAGCTCAGCCCAAGCACACACCAAGTGGGCCCCGGAAGTGGATTTATGCATCAATTACTTACTTCTGTAAACCCTTGTAGCTAGTTTATTATAAATAGGACCTTTTACTATTATATTAGACATCTTTGGATCATCCTAGATTGTATTTTGATCTATTGATCACGTTTGAGGGCTGGCCTCTCGGCCATGCCTGAACCTTCATTACTTATGTATTTTCAACGGTAGAGTTTCTGCACTCCATAGATTAAGATGTGGAGCTCTGCTGTTCCTCAAAGATTAATGCAAAGTATTACTATTTTTCTATTCAATTCATCTTATTTCACTTCTAAGATATTCATTGGCACTTCAACCTGAATGTGATGAATGTGACAATCATCATCATTCCCTATGAACGCGTGCCTGACAACCACTTCCGTTCTACATTAGATTGAATGAGTATCTCTTAGATCTCTTAATCAGAATCTTCGTGGTATAAGCTAGATTGATGGCAGCATTCATGAGAGTCCGGAAAGTCTAAACCTTGTCTGTGGTATTCCGAGTAGGATTCAATGATTGAAAGACTGTGACGAGCTTCAAACTCGCGAGTGCTGGGCGTAGTGACAGACGCAGAAGGAGGGTGAATCCTATTCCAGCATGATCGGGAACCTCAGATGATTAGCCGTGCCGTGACAGGGTATCTTGGACCATTTTCACAAGAGGAGGGGATGTAACCATTGACAACGGTGATGTCCTTGCATAAAGCCAGCCATGGAAAGGAGTAAGACTGATTGGATGAAGACAGCGAGAAAGCAGAGATTCAGAGGAACGAAAGCATCTCTACACGCTTATCTAAAATTCTCACCAATGAATTACATAAGTGTTTCTATCCTTATTTTCTGTTTAATTAGTATTATTTTCGAGAACTCCAAGAGGGATGAGATGCCCCAGCAAATTATGCTATCCTGTGAAATTTTTTATGTTTGGGGCATTGACTTCATGGGTCCATTTCCAAACTCAAGCGGTTTCTCATATATACTATTAGCTGTAGATTATGTTTCTAAGTGGGTGGAAGCGATTCCTACCCGTACTGATGATGCTAACACTGTTGTCTCCTTTGTTAGAAACCATATTATCTGTCGCTTTGGATCACCATGAGCAATCATGAGCGTGTCTAACAGAGAGATAAAGCGTATCCTGGAGAAGATGGTCAAGCCTCATAGGAAGGACTGGAGCACCAGGCTACAAGATGCACATTGGGCATATCGGACAACATATAAGACACCTATAAGGATGAGCCCCTTCCACCTGGTTTATGGAAAAGCATGTCACCTCCCAGTAGAGATAGAAGACAAAGCATTCTGGGCAGTGAGAGAAATTAACATGGGATTTGAGAGGGCCAGCGCTGAACGGAAGATGCAACTAGCAGAGCTGGAGACCCTTCGACTAGAGGCATATGATAACTCGAGACTATTCAAAGAGCAGATGAAGGTTGTGCATGATAAGCACATCAAAAGGAGAGAATTCAGACCTGGGGAGCGGGTTCTCCTTTATAACTCCAGACTGAGGCTCATGCCAGGCAAGCTGAGATCCAGATGGGAAGGTCCCTACAGAGTAGAGAAGGCAGAGCCATACGGAGTTTTTCACTTGAGTCATCCTTCAAGCTCCAAATTCATCAAGGTCAATGGACATCGCTTGAAGTTATACCATGGTGAGAAGATGAAGAAAAACAAGGAGCTGGAGATCTTCCTCTTGGAAGATCCCCCCACAGTAGAAAACTGAGCTAGTGGACCGTCCAACTTAAGGATGTTAAAGAAAAGTGCTACGTGGGAGACAACCCACCATGGTACGATCTTTCAGTTTCCTTCTTAACTTTATTTTATTTTGTTTTGTTTTGTTTTTCTCAGTATCCATTTCTCGTCTCTGCATGAATTAGCTGCATACTGTATTCTGCATTAAAAAAACGCACACGACGCGCAAGCGTCACTGACGCGCAAGCGTCACTGACGCGTACGCGTCATATGTGTGTGCGTGCAACATTTGGATTCAACAGAGAGTTGCGCGGAGTGGCACAGGAAGGGTGCATTGCACACAAACTGACTCACGCGTACGTGTCCCTAACGCGTGTGCGTCGATCGAAATTTTGGCACTCCACGCGTACGCGTTAAGCACGCGTACGCGTGGATGATGAAATCGGCGTAAATGAGGATTTTGGCAGAGAGCTGTGATGGTGTGGGGCTGGAGCTGTGCTAGGCGCACAAATCCTGTCATGCGTACGCGTTCCTGACGCGTACGCGTCATTTTGCCATCCAGCCCATCCACGCGTGCGCGACCTTGATGCACACGCATCGCCCCAAATTTTTGCAAACGCACGTAATGAACAGAGAGTTGTGCGTGCAAGAGGCTACTTCCGCGCCAATTGCACAATTTAAGTCACGCGTACGCATCCCTGACGCGCACGCGTCGATTGGAAAAAATGTGATCCATGCGTACGTGCAAAGCATGCATACGCGTAGCATGCGACGCACAACTTAAACACCTCAGCGCCTAATTTCAAATCTTCCACCCCTCCAATCCTAATTCTTCTCAATCCTAATTATCTTCTTCTTCTTCTTCTTTCTTTCTTCTTCCTTATTCTTTCTTACTTTCTATTACTTTCTTTCTTCCCTCTTCATCTTCTTCATCAAGGTTCTTCTCTTCTTCCTCTTTTACTTTTCTTTCATTATTATCATACTTTATGTTTCCTTCTTATTTTTCTTTAACATTCATAATTTCTTTTTCTTTCTTCTTCCATGCATTTTTCATGTTCGTGTTAGAATTTTATTTGGGTCCTACCTTACTTTCATGAAGCTTGTGAACATTATGAGTGATTTGACAATTGATATTTTAATTTAGCTCTCTTATACATTTGGATTACATTATTTTCATTCTTATTATTCCTTGCACACCACGTGTTTGTGAAAAAGCTTTTATGGCACTTTAAATCCTATTTTCTTAAACTCTTTTACTTATATGCCTCTTTTTCACAACACATGTGATCCACATGTGGTGCACGAAATTGTGAAAATCAACAATGGCGCCAAAGACTTGGAGCTCTCAAACGTGAATCACACTTTGTCACAATTCCGCACAACTAACCAGCAAGTGCACTGGGTCGTCCAAGTAATAAACCTTACGTGAGTAAGGGTCGATCCCACGGAGATTGTCGGTTTGAAGCAAGCTATGGTCATCTTGTAAATCTCAGTCAGGCAGATTCAAATGGTGATGGAGGATTGATAATTAAAAGATGAATAAAACATAAAATAAAGATAGAGATACTTATGTAATTCATTGGTGGATTTCAGATAAGCATATGAAGATGCTTTGTTCGCCTTGAACCTCTGCTTTCCTATTGCCTTCTTCCAATCATTCATACTCCTTTCCATGGCAAGCTTTATGTTGGGCATCACCGTTGTCAATGGCTACATCCCGTCCTCTCAGTGAAAATGGTCCTGATGCTCTGTCACAACATCGGCTAATCAGCTGTCGGTTCTCGATCATGTCGGAATAGGATCCATTGATCCTTTTGCGTCTGTCACACGCCCCACAATCACGAGTTTGAAGCTCGTCACAATCATCCCTTCCCAGATCCTACTCGGAATACCACAGACAAGGTTTAGACTTTCCGGATCTCAGGAATGGCCACCAATAATTCTAGCCTATGCCACGAAGATTCCAATCTTAGATTAGAAACCCAAGAGATACGCATTCAAGCCATTGCTAGTAGAACAGAGGTGGTTGTCAGGCACATGTTCATAGGTGAGAATGATGATGAGTGTCACAGATCATCACATTCATCAAGTTGAAGAACAAATGAATATCTTGGAGAAGAAATAGACTTGAGTTGAATAGAAAAATAATAGTACTTGTATTAATTCATGAAGAACAGCAGAGCTCCACACCTTAATCTATGCTGTGTAGAAACTCCACCGTTGAAAATACATAAGAACAAGGTCTAGGCATGGCCGAAAGGCCAGCCTCCCAAACATGATCAAAGCATCAAAAGATAATCCAAAGATGAAAATACAATAGCAAAAGGTCCTATTTATAGAAAACTAGTAGCCTAGGGTTACAGAAATGAGTAATTAATGCAGAAATCTTCTTCCGGGCCCACATGGTGTGTGCTTGGGCTGAGTATTAACACTTCCATGTGTAGAGACTTTTCTTGGAGTTAAACGCCAGCTTTTGTGCCAGTTTGGGCATTTAACTCCAGCTTTTGTGCCAGTTTTGGAGTTAAACGCCAGAATTCTTGGGCTGACTTGGAACGCCTGTTTGGGCCATCAAATATCGAGCAAATTATGGACTATTATATATTGCTGGAAAGCCCAGGATGTCTACTTTCCAACGCAATTGAGAGTGCACCAATAGGACTTCTGTAGCTCCAGAAAATCCACTTTGAGTGCAGGGAGGTCAGAATCCAACAGCATCTGCTGTCCTTTTTCAGCCTCTGAATAAGATTTTGCTCAGGTCCCTCAATTTCAGCCAGAAAATACCTGAAATAACAGAAAAATACACAAACTCATAGTAAAGTCCAGAAATATGATTTTTAAATAAAAACTAATAAAAATATAATAAAACTAATTAAAATATACTAAAAATATACTAAAAGCAATGCCAAAAAGCGTATAAATTATCCGCTCATCACAACACCAAACTTAAATTGTTGCTTGTCTCCAAGCAACTGAAAATCAAATAGGATAAAAAGAAGAGAATATACAATGAATTCCAAAAACATCTATGAAGATCAGTATTAATTAGATGAGCGGGGCTTTTGACTTTTTGCTTCTAAACAGTTTTGGCATCTCACTTTATCCTTTGAAGTTCAGAATGATTGGCAGCTATAGGAACTCAGAATCCAGATAGTGTTATTGATTCTCCTAGTTAAGTATGTTGATTCTTGAACACAGCTACTTTATGAGTCTTGGCCGTGGCCCTAAGCACTTTGTTTTCCAGTATTACCACCGGATACACAAATGCCACAAACACATAACTGGGTGAACCTTTTCAGATTGTGACTCAGCTTTGCTAGAGTCCCCAATTAGAGGTGTCCAGGGTTCTTAAGCACACTCTTCTTTTTGCTTTGGACCTCGACTTTAACCGCTCAGTCTCAAGTTTTCACTTGACACCTTAACGCCACAAGCACATGGTTAGGGACAGCTTGGTTTAGCCGCTTAGGTCAGGATTTTATTCCTGTGGGCCCTCCTATCCACTGATGCTCAAAGCCTTGGATCCTTTTTATCACCCTTGCCTTTTGGTTTAAAGGGGTATTGGCTTTTTCTGCTTGCTTTTCTTTTTCTTTCTTTTTTCTTTTCTCTCTCTCTTTTTTTTCGCCTCTTTTTTTTTTTCCTGCAAGCTTTTCACTGCTTTTTCTTGCTTCAAGAATCAATTTTATGATTTTTCAGATCATCAGATAACATTTTTCCTTTTCCCATCATTCTTTCAAGAGCCAACAATTTTAACATTCATAAACAATCAAATTCAAAAATATGCACTGTTCAAGCATTCATTCAGAAAAACAATAGTGTTGCCACCACATCAAAATAATTAAACTGTTTTAAAATTTGAAATTCATGCACTTCTTTTTCTTTTTCAATTAAAAACATTTTTTTCATTTAAGAAAGGTGATAGATTCATTTTCATAGCTTTAAGGCATAGACACTTAGACACTAGTGATCATAAAGACACAAACATAAATAAACATAAAGCATAAGAATTCGAAAAACAGAAAATAAAGAACAAGGAAATTAAAGAACGGGTCCACCTTAGTGATGGCGGCTTGTTCTTCTTCTTGAAGATCTTATGGAGTGCTTGAGCTCCTCAATGTCTCTTCCTTGCCTTTGTTGCTCCTCTCTCATGGTTCTTTGGTCTTCTCTTATTTCATGGAGGAGGATGGAATGCTCTTGGTGCTCCACCCTTAGTTGTCCCATGTTGGAACTTAATTCTCCTAGGGAGGTGTTGATTTGCTCCCAATAGTTTTGTGGAGGAAAATGCATCCCTTGAGGCATCTCAGGGATTTCATGATGAGGAGTTTCCTCATGCTCTTGTCCATGAGTGGGATTTCTTGGTTGCTCCATCCTTTTCTTAGTGATGGGCTTGTCCTCATCAATGCGAATGTCTCCCTCTATGTCAATTCCAACTGAATTACAAAGGTGATAAATGAGATGAGGGAAGGCTAACCTTGTCAAAGGAGAGGACTTGTCCGCTACCTTGTGGAGTTCTTGGGATATAACCTCATTGACTTCCACTTCCTCTCCAATCATGATGCTATGTATCATGATAGCCCGGTTTATAGTAGCTTCGGACCGGTTGCTAGTGGGAATGATTGAACATTGGATGAACTCCAACCATCCCCTAGCCACGGGCTTGAGGTCATGCCTTCTTAGTTGAACCGGCTTCCCTCTTGAATCTCTCTTCCATTGAGCGCTGGTATGCGAAATTGTTACTCAGGTTGTGAATTATTGTTCGAAATTGATTCCCTGGTGATGGCACCAAAAACGGATGCACAGAACCATGGTCTAAACATATCTTTACAACTTCGCATAACTAACCAGCAAGTGCACTGGGTCGTCCAAGTAATAAACCTTACGTGAGTAAGGGTCGATCCCACGGAGATTGTTGGTATGAAGCAAGCTATGGTCACCTTGTAAATCTCAGTCAGGCGGATATAAAATAGTTATGGAGTTTTCGAAATTAATACTAAAATAAGGATAGAAATACTTATGTAAATCATTAGTGAGAATTTCAGATAAGCGTATGGAGATGCATTCATTCCTCTGAACCTCTGCTTTCCTGCTGTCTTCATCCAATCAGTCTTACTCCTTTCTATGGCTGGCTTTGTGTAAGGATGTCACCGGTGCCAATGGCTACTTTCAATCCTCTCGGGAAAATGGTCCGATGCGCTGTCACTGCATGGCTAATCATCTTGGAGGTTCTCGATCATATTGGAATAGAATTTACTATCCTTTTGCGTCTGTCACTACGCCCAGCACTCGCGAGTTTGGGGTTCGTCACAGTCATTCAATCCCAGAGTCCTACTCGGAATACCACGGACAAGGTTTAGACTTTCCGGACTCTCATGAATGCCGCCATCAATCTAGCTTATACCACGAAGATTCTGATTAAGAGATCTAAGAGATACTCATTCAATCTAATGTAGAACGGAAGTGGTTGTCAGGCACGCGTTCATAGGGAATGATGATGATTGTCACGTTCATCACATTCAGGTTGAAGTGCGAATGAATATCTTAGAAGCAAAATAAGATGAATTGAATAGAAAACAGCAGTACTTTGCATTAAGCTTTGAGGAACAGCAGAGCTCCACACCTTAATCTATAGAGTGAAGAAACTCTACCGTTGAAAATACATAAGTGATAATGGAGTTCATTGGTCTCGGCCCCAGAGGGGAACCGGAGTAACCAAGACTATGAATACAATGATAAAAAGTTCTATTTATAATAAACTAGTCACTAGGGTTTACAGAAGTAAGTAATTGATGCATAAATCCACTTCCGGGGCCCACTTGGTGTGTTCTTGGGCTGAGCTTGAAGTCTACACATGGAGAGGTCATTCTTGGAGTTGAACGCCAGCTTTTGTGCCAGTTTGGGCGTTGAACTCCACTTTGCAACTTGTTTCTGGCGCTGGACGCCAGAATTGGGCAGAGAGCTGACGTTGAACGCCAGTTTGCGTCGTCTAAACTTGGGCAAAGTATAGACTATTATATATTGCTGGAAAGCCCTGGATGTCTACTTTCTATTGCAATTGGAAGCGCACCATTTTGAGTTCTGTAGCTCCTGAAAATCCATTTTGAGTGCAGGGAGGTCAGAATCCAACAGCATCAGCAGTCCTTCTTCAACCTCTGAATCTGATTTTTGCTCAAGTCCCTCAATTTCAGCCAGAAAATACTTGAAATCACAAAAAAACACACAAACTCATAGTAAAGTCCAGAAATGTGAATTTAACATAAAAACAAATGAAAACATCCCTAAAAGTAACTAGATTCTACTAAAAACATACTAAAAACAATGCCAAAAAGCGTATAAATTATCCGCTCATCACAACACCAAACTTAAATTGTTGCTTGTCCCCAAGCAACTGAAAATCAAATAGGATAAAAAGAAGAGAATATACTATAAATTCCAAACTA
Organism: Arachis hypogaea; assembly: GCF_003086295.3. NCBI lineage: Eukaryota > Viridiplantae > Streptophyta > Magnoliopsida > Fabales > Fabaceae > Arachis > Arachis hypogaea. The sequence goes on along the minus strand of NW_027255482.1, from coordinate 32,322 downwards.
TCAATGAAACATAGCTCCAATCAGATGAGCGGGACTTGTAGCTTTTTGCCTCTTGAATAGTTTTGGCATCTCACTTTATCCATTGAAGTTCAGAATGATTGGATTCTATAGGAACTCAGAGTTTAGATAGTGTTATTGACTCTCCTAGTTCAGTATGATGATTCTTGAACACAGCTATTTTATGAGTCTTGGCCGTGGCCCTAAGCACTTTGTTTTCCAGTATTACCACTGGATACATAAATGCCACAGACACATAATTGGGTGAACCTTTTCAGATTGTGACTCAGCTTTGCCAAAGTCCCCAATTAGAGGTGTCCAGGGTTCTTAACCACACTCTTCTTTTGCTTTGGACCTTGACTTTAACCGCTCAGTCTCAAGTTTTCACTTGACACCTTCATGCCACAAGCACATGGTTAGGGACAGTTTGGTTTAGCCGCTTAGGCCCGGATTTTATTCCTTTAGGCCCTTCTATCCATTGATGCTCAAAGCTTTGGGATCCTTTTTATTGCCCTTGCCTTTTGGTTTTAAGAGCTTTTGGCTTTTTCTGCTTGCTTTTTCTTTTTCTTTCTATTTTTTCGCCTATTTTGTTTCTTTTTTTTTTCTGCAAGCTTTGTCTTTTGCTGCTTTTTCTTGCTTCAAGAATCATTTTTATGATTTTTCAGATTATCAAATAACATATCTCCTCATCATCATTCTTTCAAGAGCCAACATATTTAACATTCTTAAACAACAACTTCAAAAGACATATGCACTGTTCAAGCATTCATTCAGAAAATAAGAAGCATTGTCACCACATCAATATAATTAAACTAAGTTCAAGGATAAATTCGAAACTCATCTACTTCTTGTTCTTTTGAATTAAAACAGTTTTCATTTAAGAGAGGTGATGGATTCATAGGACATTCATAACTTTAAGACAAAGTTACTAAATACTAATGATCATGTAATGAAGACACAAACATGGATAAGCACTTAACATAGAGAAAATGAAAAACAGAGAATGTAAGAACAAGGAATGAGTCCACCTTAGTGATGGTGGCGTTTCCTTCTTGAGGAACCAATGATGTCCTTAAGCTCTTCTATGTCTCTTCCTTGTCTTTGTTGCTCCTCCCTCATTGCTTTTTTGATCTTCTCTAATTTCATGAAGGATGATGGAGTGCTCTTGATGTTCCACCCTTAATTGTCCCATGTTGGAACTTAATTCTCCTAGGGAGGTGTTGATTTGCTCCCAAAAATTCTGTGGAGGAAAGTGCATCCCTTGAGGTATCTCAGGGATTTCATGATGATGAGCTTCTTCATGTGCCTGTTGAGATCCATGAATGTGCTCTCTTGTTTGCTCCATCCTTTTCTTAGTGATGGGCTTGTGAGATGAATCTTTCCATCTCCCATGGCTCAGAGGTGGAAGCAGTTGTCTTCCCTTTCCTCTTTCTTGAGGTTTCTCTGGCCTTAGGTGCTATTAATGGTTATGGAAAAACAAAAAAGCTATGCTTTTACCACACCAAACTTAGAATGTTGCTCGCCCTCGAGCAAAAGAAGAAAGAATAGAAGAAGAAGAAGAAGAAGAAGATATGGAAGAGATGGAGGGATGTGTGAATTCGGCCATATGGGTGGGATTGGGTGGGAAAGAGATATTGAATTTTGAAGGTAGGTGGATGTATGAATGTGAGTGGTGAATGGAAAATAGGGAAGAGAGATGGAGGTGATAGGTGAAGGGTTTTGGGGAAGAGTGTTTATTGGGAATAGAGGATGATTGAGAAGAGAGAGGAGAGTGAGTGGAGGTAGGTGGGGATCCTGTGGGGTCCACAGATCCTGAGGTGTTCAAGGATTTACAACCTTGCACCAAATTAGGCATGTAAAATGCCCTTGCACACAACTCTGGGCATTCAGCGCCAGGTTGGTGCCCATTTTGGGCGTTCAACGCCCCTTTGTTGCCCATTTCTGGCGTTGAACGCCAGAACCATGCTTGTTCTGGGCGTCCAGCGTCAGCTCCTCTCCAGGGTGCAATTCTGGCGTTCAACGCCCAGATGATGCCCATTTTGGGCGTTCAGCGCCCAGATACTGCCCATTTTGGGCGTTCAGCGCCCAGATACTGCCCATTTTGGGCGTTCAGCGCCAGAACTATGCTCTGTTCTGGCGTTGAATGCCAGGCAAGTGCTTCCTCCAGGGTGTGATTTATCTTCCACTGTTTTTTATTCTGTTTCTAAATTTTTCGTTTATTTTGTGACTCCACATGATCATGAACCTAAGAAAACATGAAAAACAAAAATAAAATTAGATAAATAAACATTGGGTTGCCTCCCAACAAGCGCTTCTTTAATGTCAATAGCTTGACAGTGGGCTCTCATGGAGCCTCACAGATGTGCAGAGCTTTGTTGAGACCTCCCAACACCAAACTTAGAGTTTGGATATGGGGGTTTGACACCAAACTTAGAGTTTGGTTGTGGCCTCCCAACACCAAACTTAGAGTTTGACTGTGGGGGCTTTGGTTGACTCTGCTTTGAGAGAAGCTTTTTCTGCTTCCTCTCTATGGATGCAGAGAGAGATCCTTGAGTTGTAAACACAAGGTTGTCCTTATTTAATTGAAGGATCAATTCTCCTCTGTCCACATCAATCACAGCTCTTGCTGTGGCTAGGAAAGGTCTTCCTAGGATGATGGATTCATCCTCTTCCTTTCCAGTATCCAGGACTATGAAATCAGCAGGGATGTAAAGGCCTTCAACCTTTACTAGCACGTCCTCTACTTGTCCATAAGCCTATTTTCTTGAATTGTCTGCCATCTCTAATGAGATTTTAGCAGCTTGCACCCCATAGATTCCCAGTTTCTCTATTACAGAGAGGGGCATGAGGTTTATTCCTGAACCAAGGTCACACAGAGCCTTAAAGATCATGGTGCCTATGATACAAGGTATTATGAACTTTCCAGGATCCTGTCTCTTCTGAGGCAATGTCAGTTGATCCAGATCACTTAGTTCATTGGTGAACAAGGGAGGTTCATCTTCCCAAGTTTCAATACCAAATAATTTGGCATTTAGCTTTATGATTGCACCAAGGAACTTGGCAGCTTGCTCTTCAGTAACATCCTCATTCTCTTCAGAGGAGGAATATTCATCCGAGCTCATGAATGGCATAAGGAGGTTCAATAGAATCTCTATGGTCTCTAGATGAGTCTCAGATTCCTTTGGTTCCTCAGAGGGAAGCTCCTTATTGATCACTGGACGTCCCAGGAGGTCTTCTTCCTTGGGATTCACGTCCTTTTCCTCTCTTGTGGGTTCGGCCATGGTAATTAATTCAATGGCCTTGCACTCTCCTTTTGGATTCTCTTCTGTATTGCTTGGGAGAGTACTAGGAGGGATTTCAGTGATCCTTTTACTCAGCTGGCCCACTTGTGCTCTCAAATTTCTAATGGAAGACCTTGTTTCATTCATGAAACTCACAGTGGCCTTAGATAGATCAGAGACTAAATTTGATAAGCTAGATGGATTCTGCTCAGAATTCTCTGTCTGTTGCTGAGTGGATGATGGAAAAGGCTTGCTATTGCTAAACCTGTTTCTTCCACCATTATTAAAGCCTTGTTGAGGCTTTTGATCCTTCCATGAGAGATTTGGGTGATTTCTCCATGATGGATTGTAGGTGTTTCCATATGGTTCACCCATGTATTTTAACTCTGCTATTGCAGGGTTCTCAGGATCATAAGCTTCTTCCTCAGAAGATGCCTCTTGAGTACTGTTGGATGCAGCTTACATTCCATTCAGACTCTGAGAAATCATATTGACTTGCTGAGTCAATATTTTATTCTGAGCCAATATGGCATTCAGAGTATCAATTTCAAGAACTCCCTTCTTCATAGGCGTCCCATTACTCACAGGATTCTTCTCAGAAGTGTACATAAACTGGTTATTAGCAACCATGTCAATGAGTTCTTGAGCTTCTGCAGGCGTTTTCTTTAGGTGAATGGATCCATCTGCATAAGTATCCAATGACATCTTTGATAGCTCAGATAAACCATCATAGAAGATATCCAGGATGGTCCATTCTGAAAGCATGTCAGAAGGACACTTTTTGGTCAACTGCTTGTATCTTTCCCAAGCTTCATAGAGGAATTCACCTTCTTTTTGTCTGAAGGTTTGAACATTAGCTCTAAGCTTGCTCAGTTTTTGAAGAGGAAAGAACTTGGCTAAGAAAGCCGTGATTAGCTTATCCCAAGAGTTCAGGCTGTCTTTGGGTTGAGAGTCCAACCATATTCTAGCTCTGTCTCTTACAGCAAAAGGAAAAAGCATGAGCCTGTAGACTTCAGGATCTACTCCATTAGTCTTAATAGTATCACAGATCTGCAAGAATTCAGTTAAGAACTGAAAAGGATCTTCAGATGGAAGTCCATGAAACTTGCAGTTCTGCTGCATCAGAGAAACTAGCTGAGGTTTCAGCTCAAAATTGTTTGCTCCAATGGTAGGAATGGAGATGCTTCTTCCATGTAAATTGGAATTAGGTGCAGTAAAGTCACCAAGCATTCTCCTTGCATTTTTGTTGTTGGGTTCGGCTGCCATCTCCTTTACTTGTTCGAAATTTTCAATAAGGTTGTCTCTGGATTGTTGTAATTTAGCTTCTCTTAGTTTTCTCTTCAGAGTCCTTTCAGGTTCTGGATCAGCTTCAACAAGAATGTTTTTTTCTTTGTCCCTGCTCATAAGAAAGAGAAGAGAAAAAGAAAAGAAGAGGAATCCTCTATGTCACAGTAAAGAGGTTCCTTATTGTTAGTAGAAGAAGAAAAGGAATAGGGGTGAAGAAGAATGAAGAATCCAAACACAAAGGTGATGATAGGAGCAGAGATGTGAGATGAAGAGAAGTGTTAGTAGATGAATAAATAAATAGAAAGGGATGAGAGGAGGAGAGAATTTTCGAAAATAATTTTTGAAAAAGAGTTAGTGATTTTCGAAAATAGTTTTTGAAAAAGGTTAGTAGTTTTTCGAAAATTCAAATAAAAAATAAAATAATTAGTCTAATTAAAAAGAAATTTTGAAAAAGAGGGAAGATTTTTTCGAAAATTAGAGAGAGAGAGTTAGTTAGGTAGTTTTGAAAAAGGTAAGAAACAAACAAAAAGTTAGTTAGTTAGTTGAAACAAATTTTAAAAAGATAAGAAGTTAGGAGGTTAGAAAAGATATTTTGCAATCATTTTTTTGAAAAAGGTAAGATAAGAAGATATTTTTGAAAAGATATGATAGAAATTAGTTTTTGAAAAAGATTTGATTTTTAAAATCTCAATTAATGACTTGATTCACAAGAAATCACAAGATATGATTCTAGAACTTAAAGTTTGAATCTTTCTTAACAAGTAAGTAACAAACTTGAAATTTTTGAATCAAAACATTAATTGATGATGTTATTTTCGAAAATATGATGTAAAATTAAGAAAAAGATAAGATTTTTTTAAATTGAAAATTTGATTTGACTCATAAAAACTAGATTTTAAAAATTTTTGAAAAAGTCAAATCTAATTTTCGAAATTTTGAGAAAAAGGGAAAGATATTTTTTTTATTTTTAAATTTTTATGATGAGAGAGAAAAACAAGAAAAATGATGCAATGCATGAAAGTTATGGATCAAAACAATGAATGCATGCAAGAATGCTATGAATGTCAAGATGAACACCAAGAACACTATGAAGATCATGATGAACATCAAGAACACATTTTTGAAAAATTTTTAATGCAAAGAAAACATGCAAGACACCAAACTTAGAATTCTTTAATGCTTAGACATAAAGAATTCAGGAATGCATATGAAAAACAAGAAAAGACACAAAACATGCAATTGCAAAGATCAAACAAGAAGACTTACCAAGAACAACTTGAAGATCATGAAGAACACTATGAATGCATGAATTTTTTCGAAAAATGCAAGATGAACATGCAATTGACACCAAACTTATAACATGACTCAAGACTCAAACAAGAAACACAAAAAATATTTTTGATTTTTATGATTTTCTAAATTTTTTTTTGTATTTTCTTTTAATTTTTTTTCGAAAATCATTTTGAAAAAGAAAAATAAGGATTCCGAAATTCTTAATATGACTTCCAGGAATCTTATGCTCTTTAGTCTAAAGCTCCAATCAAAGGGTCAGGCATGGCTTAATAGCCAGCCAAGCTTTAGTAGAACTTTACATTCAGCAGCCAATTTGCTAAGAAAGATAAAGAAGCTATTCTCTTGAGTCCAAAAGAATTGAGACATGGCTTTATAGCCAGCCGGGCTTCAACATGCTTCATGAAACACTATAATTCATTCTTAAAAATTCTGAAGAAAAAAATATTTTTGAAAACATTTTTTTATTTTTTCGAAAACAGATGAGAAAATCTTTGAAAGATTTTTGAAAAATTTTTGAAAATAAAACAAAAAGAAAATTACCTAATCTGAGCAACAAGATGAACCGTCAGTTGTCCAAAGTCGAACAATCCCCGGCAACGGCGCCAAAAACTTGGTATGCGAAATTGTTACTCAGGTTGTGAATTATTGCTCGAAATTGATTCCCTGGCGATGGCACCAAAAACGGATGCACAGAACCATGGTCTAAACATATCTTCACAACTTCACATAACTAACCAGCAAGTGCACTGGGTCGTCCATGTAATAAACCTTACGTGAGTAAGGGTTGATCCCACAGAGATTGTTCGTATGAAGCAAGCTATGGTCACCTTGTAAATCTCAGTCAGGCGGATATAAAATAGTTATGGAGTTTTCGAAATTAATACTAAAATAAGGATAGAAATACTTATGTAAATCATTGGTAAGAATTTCAGATAAGCGTATGGAGATGCATTCATTCCTCTGAACCTCTGCTTTCCTGCTGTCTTCATCCAATCAGTTTTACTCCTTTCTATGGCTGGCTTTGTGTAAGGATGTCACCGGTGCCAATGGCTACTTTCAATCCTCTCGAGAAAATGGTCCAAATGCTCTGTCACAGCACGGCTAATCGTCTGGAGGCATCACCCTTGTCGTTGGTTGCATCCTATTCCTCTCTGTGAAAATGGTCCGATGCGCTGTCACTGCATGGCTAATCATCTTGGAGGTTCTCGATCATACTGGAATAGAATTTACTATCGTTTTGCGTCTGTCACTACGCCCAGCACTCGCGAGTTTGGAGTTCGTCACAGTCATTCAATCCCAGAGTCCTACTCGGAATACCACGGACAAGGTTTAGACTTTCCGGACTCTCATGAATGCCGCCATCAATCTAGCTTATACCACGAAGATTCTGATTAAGAGATCTAAGAGATACTCATTCAATCTAATGTAGAACGGAAGTGGTTGTCAGGCACACATTCATAGGGAATGATGATGATTGTCACGTTCATCACATTCAGGTTGAAGTGCGAATGAATATCTTAGAAGCGAAATAAGATGAATTGAATAGAAAACAGAAGTGCTTTGCATTAATCTTTGAGGAACAGCAGAGCTCCACACCTTAATCTATGGAGTGCAGAAACTCTACCATTGAAAATACATAAGTGATAATGGAGTTCATTGGTCTCGGCCCCAGAGGGGAACCGGAGTAACCAAGACTACGAATACAATGATAAAAAGTTCTATTTATAATAAACTAGTCACTAGGGTTTACAGAAGTAAGTAATTGATGTATAAATCCACTTCTGGGGCCCACTTGGTGTGTGCTTGGGCTGAGCTTGAAGTCTACACGTGGAGAGGTCATTCTTCGAGTTGAACGCCAGCTTTTGTGCCAGTTTGGGCGTTGAACTCCACTTTGCAACTTGTTTCTGGCGCTGGACGCCAGAATTGGGCAGAGAGCTGGTGTTGAACGCCAGTTTGCATCGTCTAAACTTGAGCAAAGTATGGACTATTATATATTGATGGAAAGCCCTGGATGTCTACTTTCCAATGCAATTAGAAGCGCGCCATTTTGAGTTTTGTAGCTCCAGAAAATCTATTTTGAGTGCAGGGAGGTTAGAATCCAACAACATCAGCAATCCTTCTTCAACCTCTGAATCTGATTTTTGCTCAAGTCCCTCAATTTCAGCCAGAAAATACCTAAAATCACAAAAAAATACACAAACTCATAGTAAAGTCCAGAAATGTGAATTTAACATAAAAACTAATGAAAACATCCCTAAAAGTAACTAGATTCTACTAAAAACATACTAAAAATAATGCCAAAAAGCGTATAAATTATCCGCTCATCAAGCGCCCTCTTCACATATGTCCATGAGGACTTGGTCCAACCTTTGATCAAAGTTGACCCTTCTAGTGTAGGGGTGTGCATCTCCTTGCATCATGGGTAAGTTGAATGCCAACCTTACATTTTCCGGATTAAAATCCAAGTATTTCCCTCGGGCCATTGTAAGCCAATTCTTAGGGTTCGGGTTCACACTTTGATCATGGTTCTTGGTGATCCATGCATTGGCATAGAACTCTTGAACCATTAAGATTCTGACTTGTTGAATGGGGTTGGTGAGAACTTCCCAACCTCTTCTTCGAATCTCATGTCGGATCTGCAGATATTCGCCCTTTTTGAGCTTAAAAGGGACCTCGGGGATCACTTTCTTCTTGGCCACAACTTCATAGAAGTGGTCTTGATGCACCCTTGAGAGGAATCTCTCCATCTCCCATGACTCAGAGGTGGAAGCTTTTGCCTTCCTTTTCCTCTTTCTAGAGGTTTCTCCGGCCTTTGGTGCCATAAATGGTTATGGAAAAATAAAAAGCTTTAGCTTTTACCACACCAAACTTAGAAGGTTGCTCGTCCTCGAGCAAAAGAAGAAAGAATAGAGTAGAGGAAGAAGAAATAGAGGAGATAGAGTGGGCTTTGTGGTTTGGCCAAGGGGGAGAAGTGGTGTTTAGGTTGTGTGAAAATGAAGGAGTGAAAATGGGTTTATATAGGGGTGAGAGGGGTGTGTATGGTTTGGCCATTATGGGTGGGTTTGGGAGGGAAAGTGGTTTGAATTTGGATGGTGAGGTAGGTGGGGTTTTATGAAGGATGGATGTGAGTGGTGAAGAGAATGGTGGGATTTGATAGGTGAGGGGTTTTTGGGGAAGAGGTATTGAGGTGTTTGCTGAATGGGTGAAGAAGAGAGAGAGTGGTGGGCTAGGTGGGGATCCTGTGGGGTCCACAGATCCTGAGGTGTCAAGGATATCTCATCCCTGCACCAAGTGGCGTGCAAAACACCCCTTTCTGCCAATCCTGGCGTTAAACGCCAGGCTGCTGCCCATTTCTGGCATTTAACGCCAGCTTCTTGCCCATTCCTGGCGTTAAACGCCAGTCTGGTGCCCATTTCTGGCGTTAAACGCCCAGAATGGTGCCAGACTGGGCGTTTAACGCCCATTCTGCTACCTTTACTGGCATTTAAATGCCAGTAACTGTCTCCTCCAGGGTGTTCTATTTTTCATTTTGTTTTTCACTTTATTTTTGCTTTTTCAATTATTTTTGTGACTTCACATGATCATCAACCTACAGAAAACATAGAAAATAGAAAATAGAAAACTATCATAGAATAGTAACGATTGGGTTGCCTCCCAACAAGCGCTTCTTTAATGTCAATAGCTTGACAGTGGGCTCTCATGGAGCCTCACAGATGTTCAGAGCAATGTTGAAACCTCCCAACACCAAACTTAGAGTTTGAATGTGGGGGTTCAACACCAAACTTAGAGTTTGGTTGTGGCCTCCCAACACCAAACTTAGAGTTTGACTGTGGGGGCTCTGTTTGACTCTGTATTGAGAGAAGCTCTTCATGCTTCCTCTCCATGGTGACAGAGGGATATCCTTGAGCTTTAAACACAAGGGAGTCTTTATTCACTTGAATGATCAATTCTCCTCTGTCAACATCAATCACAGCTTTTGCTGTGGCTAGGAAGGGTCTGCCAAGGATGATGGATTCATCCATACACTTCCCAGTCTCTTGGACTATGAAATCAGCAGGGATGTGATGGTCTTCAACCTTCACCAAGACATCCTCTACAAGTCCATAAGCCTGTTTCTTTGAATTGTCTGCCATCTCTAGTGAGATTCTTGCAGCTTGTACCTCAATGATCCCTAGCTTTTCCATTATAGAGAGAGGCATGAGCTTTATGCTTGATCCTAGGTCACACAGAGCCTTCTCAAAGGTCATGGTGCCTATGGTACAAGGTATTGAGAATTTTCCATGATCTTGTCTCTTCAGAGGTAATCTCTGCCTAGTCAAGTCATCTAGTTCTTTGATGAGCAATGGAGGTTCATTCTCCCAAGTCTCATTACCAAATAACTTGTCATTTAGCTTTATGATTGCTCCAAGGTACTTAGCAACTTGCTCTTCAGTGACATCTTCATCCTCTTCAGAGGAAGAATACTCATTAGAGCTCATGAATGGCAAAAGTAAATTTAATGGAATCTCTATGGTCTCAGAATGAGCCTCAGATTCCCATGGTTCCTCATTAGGGAACTCCATAGAGGTCAGTGGGCGTCCATTGAGGTCTTCCTCAGTGGGAATCACTGCCTCTTCCTCCTATCCATGTTCGGCCATGTGAGATGTGGTTATGGCCTTGCACTCTCTTTTTGGATTCTCTTCTGTATTGCTTGGGAGAGTGCTAGGAGGGAGTTTAGTAATTTTCTTACTCAACTGACCCAATTGTGCCTCCAAATTTCTAATGGAGGACCTTGTTTCAGTCATGAAACTTTGAGTGGTTTTGATTAGATCAGAGATAATGGTTGTTAAGTCAGAGGGGTTTTGCTTAGAATTCTCTATCTGTTGCTGAGAAGATGATGGAAAAGGCTTGCTATTGCTAAACTTGTTTCTTCCACCATTTTTGTTGTTGAAACCTTGTTGAGGTCTCTGTTGATCCTTCCATGAGAGATTTGGATGATTTCTCCATGAAGGATTATAGGTGTTTCCATAGGATTCTCTCATGTAATTCACCTCTTCCATTGCTGGGTTCTCAGGATCATAAGCTTCTTCTTCAGAGGAAGCTTCCTTAGTACTGCCTGTTGCTACTTGCATTTCAGACAGACTCTGAGAAATCATATTGACTTGTTGGGTCAATATTTTATTCTGAGCCAATATGGCATTCAGAGTATCAATCTCAAGAACTCCTTTCTTCTGAGTTGACCCATTATTCACAGGATTCCTTTCAGAGGTGTACATGAATTGGTTATTTGCAACCATTTCAATGAGTTCTTGAGCTTCTGCAGGCGTCTTCTTCAGATGAAGAGATCCTCCAGCAGAGCTATCCAATGACATCTTGGATAGTTCAGACAGACCATCATAGAAGATTCCTATGATGCTCCATTCTGAAAGCATGTCAGAAGGGCACCTTCTGATCAATTACTTGTATCTCTCCCAAGCTTCATAGAGGGACTCACCATCCTTCTGTCTAACGGTTTGGACTTCCACTCTAAGCTTACTCTAAGCTTTCTCTTCAAGGTCCTTTCATGTTTAGGATCAGCTTAAACAAGTATGCCTTTATCTTTGCTCCTGCTCATATGAAAGAGAAGAGAACAAGAAAGTAGGGAATCCTCTATGTCACAGTATAGAGATTCCTTGAGGTGTCAAAGGAAAAGAAGAGTAGAAGGAGGAGGTGGAGAAGAGGGAATTCGAACTTATCAAGAGGGACAGAGTTCGAATTGCACCTTGATGAGGAGTCTTAGTCCCTTAAATAGAAGGTTGTGGGAAGAGGGGAAGAATTTTCGAAAATAAATTAAAAAGATTTTGAAATAATAAAAAGAAATTTGAAAATTTGATTGATATTTTCGAAAATTAAGATTGGGAAAGAAATTAAGTGATTTTTTTGAAAAGATTTTGAAATTAGAAATCAAAAAGATATTATTGAAAATTAATTTTGAAAAAGATGTGATTGAAAAGATATGATTGAGAAGATATGATTGAAAGTCAAATTAAAAAGAGAAAGTTTTAAAAATTAAAGTTGATTACTTGACTAACAAGAAATTAAAAGATATGATTCTAAAATTTAAAGTTTGATCCTTTCTTAATAGGCAAGTAACAACTTGAAATTTTGAAGTAAATCTTGAATTGAAGCAAGGATTTTTGAAAATAGTAAAAATAAATATAAAATGGAAAGAAATTGATTTTGAAAGAGATATGATTGAAAAGATATGATTTGAAAAAGATTTGATTTTGAAAAATTATGAAAACTTGAAAAAAATGTGAATTAAAAACAAAATCTTCCCTCTAGTGTCATCCTGGCGTTAAACGCCCAGAATGGTGCCCATTCTGGCGTTTAACGCCCAAATCTCTACCTTTTTGGGCATTAAACGCCCAGCCAGGTACCTTGGCTGGCGTTTAAACGCTAGTTTTCCTTCTTCACTGGGCGTTTTGAACGCCCGGCTTTTTCTGTTTGATTCCTCTGCTGAATATTCTGATTCTTCAATTCTCTCTATTATTGACTTGAAAAGACATAGTTTTTAAAAAATATTTTTGAATTTTTGATGATGGGAATCAATAAAAATGCAACTAAGATCAAATAAACAATGCATGCAAGACACCAAACTTAAAAGTTTGTATACTAAGGACTATAACAATGTAAAAATGCATGTAGGAAACAACAAAACATACAAAACAAGAGAATTTGAAGATCAGAGCAATGAAATCATCAAGAACAACTTGAAGATCAATGAAGAACAATATGTATAAATTTTCGAAATTTAGAAGGATAAAGACATGCAATTGACACCAAACTTAAAATTAGACAATAGACTCAAACAAGAAACATAAAATATTTTGGGTTTTATGATTTTAACATTTTTTTTGTATTTTTTTTTGAAAATTATATAGAAAAGAAAATAAAGGGAATCAAAACTTTTAATAAGAATTACAAGAATCATGCAATGTTAGTCTAAAGCTTCAGTCTAAAAAGGATTAGACATGTTTGGCCAAGCTTCAGCAAGACATTATATTCAATAGCTAAATTGATGAGAATCAATCAGCTTTTGTGATGGTGGGAACATCACCTTGAAACTCTAGAATTCATTCTTAAAAATTCTGAAGAAAAGATACCTAATCTAAGCAACAAGATGAACCGTCAGTTGTCCAAACTCGAACAATCCCCGGCAACGACGCCAAAAATTTGGTGTTGTTGCCGGACCAAACTTGGCACTGTTGTTGCCGGAAACAAATGCGAAATTGTTGTTTGTTCATTTGTTCCTTCCCCGGCAACGACGCCAAAAACTTGGTGCACGAAATTGTGATCATCAACAATGGTGCCAAAGACTTGGAGCTCTCAAACGTGAATCACACTTTGTCACAATTTCGCATAACTAACCAGCAAGTGCACTGGGTCGTCCAAGTAATAAACCTTACGTGAGTAAGGGTCGATCCCACGGAGATTGTCGGCTTGAAGCAAGGTATGGTCATCTTGTAAATCTCAGTCAGGCAGATTCAAATGGTGATGGAGGATTGATAATTAAAAGATGAATAAAACATAAAATAAAGATAGAGATACTTATGTAATACATTGGTGGATTTCAGATAAGTGTATGAAGATGCTTTGTTCCCCTTGAACCTCTGCTTTCCTATTGCCTTCTTCCAATCATTCATACTCCTTTCCATGGCAAGCTTTATGTTGGGCATCACCGTTGTCAATGGCTACATCCCGTCCTCTTAGTGAAAATGGTCCTGATGCTCTGTCACAACATCGGCTAATCAGTTGTCGGTTCTCGATCATGTCGGAATAGGATCCATTGATCCTTTTGCGTCTGTCACACGCCCCACAATCGCGAGTTTGAAGCTTGTCACAATCATCCCTTCCCAGATCCTACTCGGAATACCACACACAAGGTTTAGACTTTCCAGATCTCAGGAATGGCCACCAATAATTCTAGCCTATGCCACGAAGATTCCAATCTTAGATTAGAAACCCAAGAGATACGCATTCAAGCCATTGCTAGTAGAACAGAGGTGGTTGTCAGGCACATGTTCATAGGTGAGAATGATGATGAGTGTCATAGATCATCACATTCATCAAGTTGAAGAACGAATGAATATCTTGGAGAAGAAATAGACTTGAGTTGAATAGAAAAACAATAGTACTTGTATTAATTCATGAAGAACAGCAGAGCTCCACACCTTAATCTATGGTGTGTAGAAACTCCACCGTTGAAAATACATAAGAACAAGGTCTAGGCATGGCCAAATGGCCAGCCTCCCAAACGTGATTAAAGGATCAAAAGATAATCCAAAGATGAAAATACAATAGCAAAAGGTCCTATTTATAGAAAACTAGTAGCCTAGGGTTACAGAAATGAGTAATTAATGCAGAAATCTTCTTCCGGGCCCACTTGGTGTGTGCTTGGGCTGATCATTTACACTTCCATGTGTAGAGACTTTTCTTGGAGTTAAACGCCAGCTTTTGTGCCAGTTTGGGTGTTTAACTCCAGCTTTTGTGCCAGTCTTGGAGTTAAACGCCAGAATTCTTGAGCTGACTTAGAACGCCTATTTGGGCCATCAAATCTCAAGCAAAGTATGGACTATTATATATTGCTGAAAAGCCCAGGATGTCTACGTTCCAACGCAATTGAGAGCGCGCCAATTGGGCCTCTGTAGCTCCAGAAAATCCATTTTGAGTAAAGGAAGGTCAGAATCCAACAGCATCTGCAGTCCTTTTTCAGCCTCTGAATAAGATTTTTGCTCAGGTCCCTCAATTTCAGCCAGAAAATACCTGAAATTACAGAAAAACACACAAACTCATAGTAAAGTCTAGAAATATGATTTTTAAATAAAAACTAATAAAAATATAATAAAAACTAATTAAAATATACTAAAAACATACTAAAAACAATGCCAAAAAGCGTATAAATTATCTGCTCATCAACATGTATTTGAGAATATCATTCAAAATTGTCATTATTACATATGCTCCTTTATTTGGCACACTTATCACTTGATGCTTGATTCATGTTTCTCATGCCTATTACTTGCATGCTTTTACCATCTTGCATCTAAGTTTATGAATTGCCTTCTTGATCTTTATTGTTGTCTTACATACATGTTGTAGCTACCATGTTGTTGGGCTAACATCTTTCCTTTGGCATTCATTATCACTTGGAATTTCCTCCCTTCCGGTCTTAGTATCTATATTTAATATTCCCCCTTTTTTTTCTTCTTTAGGCATGGGTACCAAGAAAGGAAAAGAGAAGGCCCCTGATAAGACCCTAGCAAGGAGAGGAACCAGGAGAACACTGGCAAAGGCACTTCCATCTACCAGTGTCAAGCCACCAACAAAGCGGGTGAAAAGGATCATTAAAGTTGATGAATCAAAGAAAGCCTTTTCCGCCCGAGACTCCACACGGTTTGCTAACCATTATTGCGAACAGATGTTCCCCATCCTAGCTAAGAGGAACTACAACAATGAGCGTCTGCTCATTGTCCCAACATACATTGTTGATTTTGTGGAGCCCCGCATAGAAAGGAGACAATGGGGATTTTTAAAAAGACAGCTGCGAGAGACCAACTTATCATGGGTCATTGAGTTTTACTCAAACTTCCACTCGCCTACTCTGCAAACTGTCTACGTTCGTCATCAGCAAGTCCCTGTCTCCGAGAGTGCCATACAGAGAATATTGGACCTTCCACCTAGTCCAGAGGGATGGGACACCTATCAAGAGGCCTCTCTCAAGCACCAAACATACCAGTTCGACTGGAATAGTGTCCTTGGTGTCATAGCACAACCTGGCAGCAAGTGGATCTACGGACAGCATAGGACTCGACCTAAGAGCATCCCAGCCCAGACACTCACCCTGGAGGCTTGCGTGTGGGCACAAATCATGTCCCACTATGTCTTTCCGAGCACCCACAAGTCGACCTTTACAGCAGACATGGCTGTCCTCATCTGGTGCATCCTGACAGAGCAACCCTCAACCTGCCCCGACACATCCAGAATGCCATGGGATACGTACAGATAGCGTGTAACCTGCCTTTCCCCACCTTGGTTTCAGATTTAGTCTCTGCAGCAGGTGTGTCATCTCGGGCAGGAGACACAAAGTCATGATCCCCATAGCGGATCAGTATGTCCTAAACAGGAAGTACATCAGGCCGCCAGTTCCCTCTGCAAGCTGGCCTGCAGATCCATCTTTGGATCCTCCTCCCTCCTCCACTCCACCATCTTCTACACCACAAGCACCATCTACCCATTAAATCTTCCTTCAGATTCTTGAGAGGCTCAACCGGTAAGATCGGCAATTGGAGCAAATGGAGCGCCACAACAAGCGCCGATACGACTACCTGAAGGAACTCATACTTGGTACACACCCACCTTAAGAACCAAAGGACACCACAAACTCCCCTTCATCCAGTAGTACAGGCACCCAAGGCGAACCAGACACTAGAGGTGACGCTTCCAGCCCTCCCTTGCTCCTTACTGATGACACGGAGGACCGTGCCAAGCTTTAAGTGTGGGGAAGTCAGTCCCTGACTTCCGGAGGTAACTTCTCTAGCTCTTAACACCAACCTTTTTAGTTTTTCTTTTATTAGATAGGATAGATTGCATGATTATAATCGTTTGCATGTATATTTTACTTGGTTAAAGTGATGAGTTTCTTTTCAAGACCCTTTTTATAGCATTTCACTAATTTAAATTGAAAATTTTTGTTAAACTTGTTTGAAGTTGTATTTGGAACATAAATTATAGCTATGAACATACAACCTGTGAGACTTGAGCTTAACTACATGGTTACACTATTTAACCATAATATTTGATTCTTGTGTGTTTTCTTCTCTATGACTGCAATCCTCGCTTTGTTCCATTCTATATGTCCATTATTTAGTGTATTTACATCCTTGCATATGACTAAGGCAATCATTTGTTGTAACTCACTTATCCCAAATAGCCTACCCTTTCAATGACCTTTGTTAGCCACCTTGAGCCTTTTAATCCCAATTTGTTCTATATTTTACCACATCACTAGCCTTAAGCGGAAAAACAAGTAATTACCTTATTTGAATCTTTGGTTAGCTTAAGTTAGAAATTTTGTGTCAATTAAGTGTGGGGAACTGTTGGAACTTGGGTTGATGAAAGGGTACAGTATTTCATTGACAAAATATTGGAAATTTGGGTACCTACTCATGTAAAACTAGGAAAATTAAAAAAAAAATCCATGTGCATTGATATGTTATGTTGCTTTTATATTTTTAATCCAAAAAAAAAACAAACAATATTCAATTAATTAAGTAAATAAGTGAATAAGGGGACAAAATTACCCCAATGTTAAGTTCTAATAAAAGATCGATGCATATGTGATAAAATTAAAGAAAATTTGGTACATGAGTATGGGAATTATACAAAAGTGGGAATTTTGGGTAGCTAGGTATGATTTTAGAATTGCATAGAGTGTGTGTGTGTTAGGTAAGAGCTTAGGTTAGTCAAAAATTCATATTATAGCTCACTTGGCCATACGTGTATCCTCACCTTTACCTTAGCCCCATTACAACCCTGAAAAGACCTCATGATGTTTGCATTGATATACTAGAAATTTGTTGATTGGTTTGATGAAGAATAAAGTATAGAAAGCATGACTAAAGAAGAGTAGAGCGATCAACCCTAGACACTTGAGAGTTAGAGTGATATACACCACTAGTAAGGGTTCAATGCTTGATTCTATGTTCCCTGCTTTCAAGAGCTATCTTCTTACAAGTTTACTTGTCTTTACTTTATGATTTGAATTAGTGGAAT
Source organism: Arachis hypogaea (assembly GCF_003086295.3). Taxonomy (NCBI): domain Eukaryota; kingdom Viridiplantae; phylum Streptophyta; class Magnoliopsida; order Fabales; family Fabaceae; genus Arachis; species Arachis hypogaea. The sequence continues at coordinate 14,671 of NW_027255482.1, read as the reverse complement.
CTGAACTATATTTGTCTTGGAGAACTTGTTTACTTTTAACCAAGTAGACAGAATCATTTTAGCATATAGTTTCATTCTCTTTCATGAGTCTTACTTTCCCTTATTCATTCTCTTTGGGATCAACTACAATCTGATTGTAGCTTGAGTAATCATCCAGGAAGCAATAGTATTCATGCCCAGCAAGTGTTTCCAACATTTGGTCAATGAAGGAAAGTGGGAAGTGGTCTTTTCTAGTGGCATCATTGAGCTTTCGATAATCTATACACATTCACCATCCTATCACAGTTCTTATGGGAATTAGTTCATTCCTCTCATTTCGCACCATTGTGACACTTGCTTTTTTAGCACCACTTGAGCTGGGCTCACCCAAGAACTATCTGAAATGGGGTAGTTAACCCCTGCTTACCACAGTTTTAACACTTCCTTCTATAGCACCTCTTTCATTGTTGGGTTGAATCTTCTTCATGGTTGGATCGTAGGCTTGGCATCTTCTTCAAGGAGTATTTTGTGCATGTACATTGTAGGACTTGTTCTCTTTAAGTCAGAGAGAGTCCATCCAATGGCATCCTTATGTTGCTTTAGAACCTCAATTAACTCCTTTTGCTCCTCACTTAATATTGGGTTGATGATTACAGGATATGTATCATTACTCCCCAGAAATGCATACTTGAGGTTGGGGGATAATGGCTTCAGCTCAAGTTTGGGTGCTTCTTCTTTCATTTATTTCTTCTCTAACATGATTGGATTGATCATGTTTTCCTTTAGAACTTCACTGCATGGTTGTTGATCTACTTCCAGTACTTCATCAAGCTCATTTTCCTCTAAGACTTCTTGTACTAGAGACTCAATGGCATCCAACCTCATACATTTTTCAGGGGGTTCCTTTGAGTAATTCATAGCTTTAAACACATTTAATACCATTTTTTCTACATGTAGTCTAAGGACTAACTCCCCCTTTTGCACATCAATGATTGCCTCGGCAGTTGCTAGTAATGACCTTCCTAGGATAATTGAGGCTTTGAACTCTTCTACCATGTCCAGCACCACAAAGTCTGCTGAGAAGATGAAGTCTCCTACCTTTACCAATAAGTCTTCTACCACTCTTTGAGGGAACTTGAATGACCTGTCTGCCAATTGAAGTGCCATTCTAGTTAGCTTAACTTCTTCAATATTCATCTTCGTCATTATTGAAATACACATTAGGTTAATACTGGCTCCCAAATCACATAATGCTTTTTTGATGGTGATGTCCCCTATGATACAGGGAATTTAGAAGCTCCCAGGGTTTTTCAACTTTTGGGAAAGTTTCCTTTGTATGATTGCATTGTATTCTTCAATTAACACCACTGTCTCCTTATCTCTCCAACTCTTATTTTTGGACATAAGCTCTTTTAAGAATTTAGCATATAGAGGCATCTGCTCCAATGATTTCGAAAAGGGAATGTTGATCTGGACCTTCTTGAATATTTCTAGGAACTTGGAGAATTGATTATCCCTCACATCTTTTCTGAGTATTTGAGGGTAAGAAGCCTTTGGTACATAGGGCTTCAGAGCTTCTTCTTCTTTTGGTGGAGTGGATTCAGGCTTTTCCTCCTCCTTTGGTTCGCTCGTGTCCTTGTTACCTTCTTTCTTTTGAGTTTTCTAGCTTGGGGATGCTTCCTCCACCACCTTCCCACTTCTAAGTATAATAGCATTACACTCTTCTCTTGGCTTAATCACAATCTCATTGGGAAAGGTGTTGGTAGACCAAGGTATTTTCTTGAAAAGCTGGCCAATTTGTGCTTCCAGTTTCTTGATGGTAGCACCTTGATTCCATATGTTGGATCTGACCTCCTCTTGATAGGACTCCACCCTTGCTTTAAGACTTCCATATCTTCTTTAGAGCTTCTTGTTCTTCCATAAATTTTTCGAATAGAACTTCCAATCTAGATATTCTTTGGGCTTCTAGGGATGGTTGTAGAAGTAGTGGTGGTTGTCTTGGATTGACTTGGAAGTGGAATTGGTTGTTATATGATTGCATGTTATTGTGGGATTGGACCGGTGCATTTTATGAGTTTTTGAATTGGTTCTGGTTAGTTGGTTGATGCTTGAAGCTATTTGTGTGGTTGAAGTTATAGCTTCTTTGGTCTTGGCTCTGATTTTGTCGGCCTCCCCACTCAAAGTTTAGGTGATTTCTCCATCCAGGGTTGTATATTTTTGCATGTGGGTCATTGTGTGTTCTGGAAGAATTCCCCATGATGAGATATTTTGGTGAGAAACGAATTTCTACCAAAACACCCAAAACTAACCGGCAAGTGTACCGGGTCGTGTCAAGTAATAAAAACTCACGGGAGTGAGGTCGATCCCACAGGGATTGAAGGATTGAGCAATTTTAGTTTAGTGGTTGATTTAGTCAAGCGAATCAAGTGTTGGTTGGGTGACTTGTAATTTGCAGAATGTAAATTGCATGAAATTAAAGAGAGCGGGAAAGTAAATTGCTGAAACTTAAAGGACAAGAAATTAAATGACAGAAACTTAAAGTGCAAGAAATGTAAATTGCAGAATCTTAAAGTGCAAGAAATGTAAATTGCTTGAAAAGTAAAGGGGATTGGGATGAGGATTTGCAGAATTTAAACAAGGAAAAACTAAATTGCATCAAACAGAAGAGGAAAAGGGAATTGGGATTGAACCGGATCTTATAACAGCAAAGTAAATGAACAATGAAAGCATTAAACAGAGAATTGAAATGAGAATTTAGATCTCAGGACCCAGAGACTAGAAAACCAAGTCTAGATCTCAATGCCTTCCTAGATCCAACAAGAACAATAGCAAGGAAATTGTAAATTGCAAAGAAAAGAGATGAAGAACAATAAACCGGAAATGAAATTCAGTAAATAAAGCAGAGAGATCCAAGATTGAGATTGAAACAGAATTTCTTCAATTCTCCAATCCAAGATCCAAGACAAAATGTAAAATGAAATTGCAAGTAAAAGGAAACAAAGAAATTCAAGTTCACTCAGTAACAAAAGCTTCCCAAAAACTATATTGAAAATTCTAAAAGGAAAGCTCTCTAAACAAATTGAATTCTATCCTATTTATACACTTTCCAAAATGATCTTCAAGCCTTGAGTTGGGCCTTTGTTCTTGGTGGAATTGGGTTGAAAGAGGCCTTGGTTGATTGCTCTTGAAGATTGAAGAAGAACCGAAGTGAACCAATTGAACCGGTTTTTGAAGTTGGCCAAAGATGATCTCAACGTTAGGGTCAAAGTTAGGGGTCTAACTTTGACCCTAACTTTTCATGGCAGCAAGCAACATCCTTCTGGTTTGGACGTTGGTGCCAACGTTAGGGGTCTAACTTTGACCCTAACGTTGGCAATGCTTGGTGTGATTGGCGCCAACGTTAGCCTCCAAGTTAGGGGGCTAACGTTGGCGCAAACGTTGGCCTTCCCCCTTTGTGATTTTAAGTGCCAACGTTAGCCTCCAAGTTAGGGGGCTAACGTTGGCGCAAACGTTGGTGCCCAGGGGAGAAACTCTCAAGTTCCAACGTTAGCCTCCAAGTTAGGGGGCTAACGTTGGAGCTAACGTTGGCCACTTCCAGGGAGTGATTTACATGCCCAACGTTAGCCTCCAAGTTAGGGGGCTAACGTTGGGGCTAACTTCATGCAACCCGGTTCAATTTTCACTTATTCCATTGTCCTCTCTTCACTCCTAGCCATTCCTCTTTGCTTCAACCTTTCTCCAAGCCTTCTTCACCTATCATTGATCAACCAAACTAATCAAAGCTTTGCTCAAAATCATGAGGTATTCAATCTTCCACAATATGCAACAATTATAGCTCAAAACCTCATGAAATGGCATGAATTCACATATGGTTGGTTCAATCAAGGGAAACATGAAAATCTACTCAATTAGCTTGCTTGTAGCTCAAGAAAGTGCATAATTCTAGTGAAAACTAAAGAAAAAGACTAGCTAAAATGGGCTAAGATGACTTGTCATCACCCCACAAAGTTAAGTTGTTCCATTTCATAATCACCTCCAAGATTGGCTCCTTCTTATACGTCAAATGGTTGCTACTTGGGTGTTAATGGCTAATACTTGCATCCCTCCTAATTTCTTGGTGAGAATTGCCAATTATTATGTTGTGAGTTTGTTTTATGCTAAGATAGAATCCATCTGATTCACCTCCATTATATTACTCCTCCTTTCTTCATATTCATGTTCCTTTCTGAGGAGTAGAAATATTGGTTGTTGGCCACTATTTCAATTAGCTCCCTTGCTTCTTCAGGGATTTTTGAAAGAACTGAAGATTGATAGTTTAGAAGTTATAATAAATACTCGTTGTAAGTATAGTTACTAAACCAAGCAATCAACCTTTCTTACAGAAGTTTTGGTTGTCACAAGTAACAAACCCCTTTTTAAAATTGATAACCGAGTATTTAAACCTCGGGTCGTCTTCTCAAGAAATTGCAGGGAGGTGTTCTTATTATTGGTTGTGAGTTTGTAAATTTGGGGGGTTTTAAATGTATAAGATAAAAAGCGAGAATAGTAAATGGCAAGAAAGTAAATTGTATTAATTTAAATAGATAATAAATCTCTTGGCAAGGTATGAGAACTAAAAGTCCTATCCTTATCAATTGTGATGAAAATTGGATTTTTAATCCCACTTTGTTAACCTCTAACTATGAAGGTAAGTTAAGTGGATGAATTAATTCTGATTCCTCAAGTCCTAGTCTTTCCTTGGGAAAAGTTAGAGTTATTGGAACCCGAATTAATTCTGGAAGAATTCTAATTTTCAATCAATAATGAGTTTGATAACTCAAGAGTCACCAATTATTTAACCAAAGCCAAAAGGGAGAATTCTAAATTAAATTAAAAGCATTCATGTAAATAAAGCAAAGCAAAATTAAATCTGAAAATACCTCAAATTGAATTAATAAAGGAAATCAAATCTAACATGAATATTCATAAATTAATTGGGAAAATAAATAAAAGAAACATTGAACCTGTGATCGCAAAAGATGAAATAATCATAAAGTGAAAAGAATCCTAATTCTAAATCCTAAGAGAGAGGAGAGAACCTCTCTCTCTAAAAACTATATCCAAAACTAAAATTATGAATTATGAGAGCATGATTATGAATGGATGTATTCTCCCACTTTATAGCCTCTAATCTGTGTTTTCTGGGCCGTAAACTGGGTCGGAAATAGCCCAGAATTCGCTGGTTACGAATTCAAACACACTGATTTTTCGTCACTGCGACGCGTCCGGGTGGAGCACGCGTTCGCGTCACCTGTCTTCAGGGAAACTATGGCATATTATATATCAAATCGAAGCCCCGAAGATTAGCTTTCCAACTCAATTGGAACCGCATCATTTGGATCTCTATAGCTAAAGTTATAGCTGTTTGAGTGCGAAGAGGTCAGGCTGGACAGCTTAGCGATTTCTCCAACTTCTTGTATTCCTTCCACTTTTACATGCTTCTTTTCCATCCTCTGAGCCATTCCTGCCCTGTAACCTCTGAAATCACTTAACACATATATCAAGGCATCTAATGGTAATAAGAGAGGATTTAAACATAGGGAACTTTAGGCCAAAGAAGCATGTTTTCAATCAAAGCGCATAATTAGGAAGGCAAATGTAAAACCATGCAAATAGTATGAATAAGTGGGTAAAGAGTTGATAAAAACTACTCAATTGAGCACAAGATAAACAATAAAATAGTGGTTTATCAACCTCCCCACACTTAAACATTAGCATGTCCTCATGCTAAGCTCAAGAGAAACTATAAAGGGGTGAAGAGGAATGGTAGAATGTATGAGATGCAAGCTATCTATATGAATGCAACTACATGCAAAATGTTTCTACCTACTTAGTTAAAAGTAAACAAATCCTTCAAGAAGAAATATGAACTGAATTTCACTAATTCAAATCATGAAAATGAAGTACAAATAGACTTGCAAGAAGAAAATAGCTCATGAAAGCAGGGAACAAGGAATTGAGCATCGAACCCTCACTGGTAGTGTATACACTCTAATCACTCAAGTGTTTAAGGTTCGATTCTCTCAATTCTCTACTAACCTTGCTTTCTAAGGCTTGCTTTTCTTCTACCAATCAACAAAAATTTGATGCACAAATACACATATCAAGAGGTCTTTTAAGGGTTGTAATGGGGTTAGGGTTAAGGTAGGATTGTATTTGGCCAAGTGGACTAAAATCTGAATCCTTAATTAACTTAAACTTTCCACCTAACTTTAGACAATCCATGTAATCATAATACCACATCTAACTATCCATTAACCATGTTTTCCACATATTCATGCATTCTAATTTCAAGTACAGTACATATGCATTGCTTTCACCACTTACTTTGGGGCATTTTGTCCCCTTTTTGCTTAATTGCTCTTTTTTTTTCTTTTTTTTCTTTTTTTTCTATATTATTATTTTTTTTCTTTTTTTTTCTCAATGCATATGATTAAATTATTGAATGCATGAATCATGTCTTAAACATTTTTTTTCAGAAAATTCTAACATACTCAATTCTCAAACCAATTGTTTTCAATCCCAATTTTCCCACACTTAATTCATGAACACTCTCACTAGTCTAAGCTAACCAAGGATTCAAATTAAGGACATTATTATTTTTCACTTAGAGTTAATGATGTGCTAAAAATAAAGAACAGAGGGGTAAAAATAGGCTCAAATTGGTTTGCAAGGGATAATGAAGGGTTAAGGCCATATGGGTATGTAAGCTCAGTGAAATAAGGCCTCAATCATATAAGTGCATGCATACATAAAATAATGGAAATATAGAATTAAGCAAGACAAAGATCATAATTTTAGAGAGAAAAACACACACCAAAAATAAAATATTGGTTGGTAAAATGCAACCAATTCAAATAGGCTCAAAAATCTCACTGGTTTTGTATGTTCGAGCTCTAAACCATGTTCCAAATATAATATTTCTTCAAACAAGTTTAACATTAAATTTTATTCAAATTAGTGAAATGCTCTAAAAATTTCTTGAAAAAGAAAATATTACTTTAACCAAGTGGTAAAATATGCACAAAATCAAATAAATATGCAATCAAACATGCAAATGCAACAACTAACAAGGAAAATAAACCATTGGTGTTGAGATAGAAGAGTAACTAACCCATGGAGATCAGTATCGACCTCCCCACACTTAAAGATTGCACCGTCCTCGGTGCATGCTGAGATGTGCAGGTGGACGAGTTGTTCCAACTGGCGCTTTTCTCCAAAGATTGTGCAGATGGACTTGTCTTGTTTCCCCATATAAACGTCTTCCGGTTCCCTTCCGAGTGGCCATCCTGAAAGAAAAAGAGAAGAAAAGTAACCCAAAAATAGAGAAAAGAAAATAAATGAAGTATGGGTGGGTTAATACCAAATGAAAAGGGTCTCATTTACATGGAAGCTTCAACATGTAAGTGAGAAAATAAAAGAAGCCATGGCATACCAGTGGTACAAAATTTGTAACAATGGGGAAGAGAGTGCAAGACTATATAAATTAATGTCAATGCAAAATTAATACAAATATCATAAAAGATTAGCATTGACTTAAATAATATTACCCAACAGTGTAAAACAAGTCACTGAGCACCAAAATAAATTCAAGAAAAGATGCAACAGTTGAATAAGAAAATTGTAACACCAATGAAAAAAAATAATAAATTTAGAAAATAAAAATATGCACAAAATTAAAATGCAATGAATGAAAGTATGTAATTAAGTAAAAGAGAATGAAAGTAAAGAAGGAAGAAGAAAAGAAGAAAGAAATAAGAATGGAAAAGAAAAATTAGGATTTGGGGGAAGAAAAGATATGATATTTGGCGCTGATCTGGATAAGTTATGCGGCGCAGGCGACGCGGACGCGTGGGTGACGCGGTCGCGTGATGTGCGATAAGGTCAGGTGAAGCGGACGCGTGGATCACGCGATCGCGTGTCCTGATTTGTGTGATTGGCGCGAGTGCAGCCTCGCGTTTGCACAACTCTCTGTTCAAAACTCTTTTCGCCAAATTTTTGGGTGACGCGGTCGCGTGGTTGACGCGATCGCACGGGTGGCCTTATTTCCAATATGATGCGGACGCGTGGGGCACGCGGTCGCGTGATAGGGCTTGTGCTTCTAGCACGAGTCCAGCCCAATTCCAGCTCAACTTTCGGCCATACACCTTTATACGTCGATTTACAGGGCCACGCGGTCGCGTGGGTGACGCAGACGCGTGGGAGGCATTTTTCCCACATGACGCGGATGCGTCAGCGACGCGGTCGCGTGGATTAATTTGTGCTAGAGGCACGCCTCCAGCCACGCTCTCATGTGACTCTCTGTTCACTTTTCTTTTTTCCTAATGCACTTGTGACGCGGACGCGTCAGCGACGCTGCCGCGTCGCGTGCGTGCTTTTTTTTTGATGCAGTATGCAATATGCAGAATGCAGAATGCAAATGCTGATATGGATGTTATGCAAAACTCCAGGTTCAATACAATAAAATAAAATAAAACTCGAAAACAAATAAAACTAAATAAAAATTGAAAGAGGAATAATCATACCATGGTGGGTTGTCTCCCACTAGCACTTTTAGTTAAAGTCCTTAAGTTGGACATTTAATGAGCTTCCTGTTAGGGTGGCTTGTGCTTGAACTCATCCAGGAATCTCCACCAATGTTTGTAATTCCAATGGCCTCCGGGATCCCAAACTAGGCGCAGAAAGCCTTCAAGTAAGTTAAAACAAGTGACAAGGCCCCAAGAGTGCTGATTTCTAGATTGAATTCCGGGATCCCAGACCATGCCTTTGCACGCATCTTCTTGTTGATCATCATTTTTCCACTTGGGTGGTGAACAGACAGAATTCTCACTGAGACATCCACACAGCTTCCTAGACCCATTCAGTTGAGCTTTATACCAACCCTTGCGTTTAAACTTAAAGCTTCCAACCATAATGAACCTTGCAGGGCAATTCTTACCACTGGCCATCTTTCTCTTACTCTTAATGCCACAAAGAGCTCTAAGTTGACCATCCGTCTCCTGTAGCCCATATTCAAGTGGGATTAGAAAGCTAAGGGATATGAATTTTACCCACTTGAATGTTGTGAAGGATGATGGCAACTTATGGGGAGGGGTCTCCAATAACTTTGGCAAGGTGATTTCAAGCTCCACTCCTTTGTGCTCTTTGACAATTTCCACCTCTTTGCAAACTTCTTTGATTTCAACCTCTTCTTCTTCGTAGCTTTCTTCCAATTCAATCTCTTCTTCATTACTTACCAAGGGCATGGGAGGTAGTGCTTTTTCTTCTTTAATCTCCATCTCTTGATCGACCTCTTCCAAGTCCTTAACCATGATATGCCTTGGAGGTTGTACACCCTCCTCAACATCAATTTCAAATGTCTTTGAAGGAGGTTCTATGGCTGGACTTTCCCATGGAGGTTCTGCATCTCCTAAGTCTGCAACCACTTCTTCTTCTTCAATAATTCTGGTTTCCTCCACTTGTTCTAGTACAAATTCATGCTCCTTACTGTCCACCGGAGTTTCTAATGTCTCTTCATTCTACGTTCTTCATTAGATTGTCCACATGAAGCCATGGGGTTTCCTGAGTGTCCGAACGTCGGGAAGATAATTGATTTATTGCTTGATTCAATTGGTGAGGGGTTGTATTAAATTTTTCAAATGTTTCCTTGAGTCGCTCCATTGATTCTTGGGGTGATGGAGATGGATATGATGCATAGGGAGGTGGTGGTTCTTGGGAGTAATTGGGTTGGAATTAGGGTGGATAAGGGTTAGGGTCATATGAAGGTGAATGGTAGAAAGGGGCTTGTGAGTATGGTGGTCCAAAGTCATGTTGAAGAAAGGGTTCATAGGCATATGGTGGTGGTTGTTGATAATCAAAAGAGCGCTCACCATAGCCATTGCCTTGATATGCATCACAGAACGGTTGTTGATAGTCCATTGGAGGTGGTTGTTGCCATGAGGGTTGATCAAATCCTTGTGGCTCCTCCCATCTTTGATTGTTCTAACCTTGATGCCTGTTCTTGTTATAGCTTCCATTCCTTTCAACATTATTAGAACCAAACTCAAAGCGAAAGGGGTGAGAATTCATAATAAATAATAAAAATTAAAAATAAAAACAAATAAACAAGCAAAGGAAAATAAAATAAAATAAATAAGAGAAAAGATTTGAAATTTGAAATTTGAAATTTGAATTTGAAATAAGATAAGATAAGAATTTGAAAAAGATATGATTTTTTTTTGAAAAAATTGAATTTTGAAATTTAAAACTAAGATAAGATAAGATAAAAAAATTTAAAATAAAAATCTGAAATTTTTTTCGAAAATAAATCAATTTAAAAGTAAATATTTACAATAACCAATAATAAGGCACATGTTTGCAATTTCCCGGGCAATGGCGCCATTTGAAAGAACTGAAGATTGATGGTTTAGAAGTTATAATAAATACTCGTTGTAAGTATAGTTACTAAACCAAGCAATCAACCTTTCTTACAAAAGTTTTGGTTGTCACAAGTAACAAACCCGTTTTTAAAATTGATAACCGAGTATTTAAACCTCGGGTCATCTTCTCAAGGAATTACAGGGAAGTGTTCTTATTATTGGTTGTGAGTTTGTAAGTTTGGGGGTATTTAATGTATAAGATAAAAAGCGAGAATAGTAAATGGCAAGAAAGTAAATTGTATTAATTTAAATAGATAATAAAACTCTTGGCAAGGTATGAGAACTGGAAGTCCTATCCTTATCAATTGTGATGAGAATTGGATTTTTAATCCTACTTTGTTAACCTCTAACTATGAAGGTAAGTTAAGTGGATGAATTAATTCTAATTCCTCAAGTCCTAGTCTTTCCTTGGGAAAAGTTAGAGTTATTGGAACCCGAATTAATTCTAGAAGAATTATAATTTTCAATCAACAATGAGTTTGATAACTCAAGAGTCACTAATTATTTAACCAAAGCCAAAAGGGAGAATTCTAAATTAAATTAAAAGCATTCATGTAAATAAAGCAAAGCAAAATTAAATCTGAAAATACCTCAGATTCCATTAATAAAGGAAATCAAATCTAACATGAATATTCATAAATTAATTGGGAAAATAAATAAAAGAAACATTGAACCTGTGATCGCAAAAGATGAAATAATCATAAAGTGAAAAGAATCCTAATTATAATCCTAAGAGAGAGGAGAGAACCTCTCTCTCTAAAAACTACATCTAAAACTAAAATTGTGAATTATGAGAGCATGATTATGAATGGATGCATTCCCCCACTTTATAGCCTCTAATATGTGTTTTCTGGGCCGCAAACTGGGTCGGAAACAGCCCAGAATTCGCTGGTGGCGAATTCAAACACGCTGATTTTTCTTCACTGCGACGCGTCCGCGTGGAGCACGCGTTTGCGTCACCTGTCATCAGGGAAACCATGGTATATTATATATCATATCAAAGCCCCAGACGTTAGCTTTCCAACGCAACTAGAACCGCATCATTTGGACCTTTGTAGCTAAAGTTATAGCCGTTTGAGTGCGAAGAGGTCAGGCTGGACAGCTTAGCAATTTCTCCAACTTCTTGTATTCCTTCCACTTTTGCATGCTTCCTTTCCATCATATGAGCCATTCCTGCCTGTAATCTCTGATTCACTTAACACACATATCAAGGCATCTAATGGTAATAAGAGAGGATTTAAACATGGGGAACTTAAGGCAAAAAGCATGTTTCTATCAAAGCACATAATTAGAAGGCAAATGTAAAACCATGCAAATAGTATGAATAAGTGGTAAGAGTTGATAAAAACCACTCAATTGAGTACAAGATAAACCATAAACTAGTGTTTATCAATTTTCATGGAGCAAGCTCCTCCTACTGAGTTGTCTAAAGAGTTTTTGGATGCTTGGGTGATGCCTTCATAGAAGATTTGAAGTTGTACCCAATCTGAGAACATGTCTGGTGGGCATCTTCTTAGCAATCTATTGAATCTTTCCCAAGCTTCATAAAGTAATTCCCTATCAATCTGTTTGAATGTCTAAACCTTAGTCCTCAGCTTGATTATTCACTGGGGTAGGAAAAACTTAGTCAAAAACTTATTGACTAGGTTATCCCAAGTGACAATGCTTTCTTTAGGGAACGTTTCTAGCCATTGGGTTGCTCTGTTGCCTCTCAAAGAGGAGGGGGAATAGAAGTGTAAGAACCGCCTAACGTACAAGTCTGCCCGTACGTCCCAAAAAAGTGAAAACAATAAAAAACTTAGAAAAATAATAGAATTTGAAAATCCAGGCGGTTAATTTAAAAGGTTTGGCCCAAAGTGGGCCAAACGTCTAAAAATGCTAACGGGTTGGACAGGCTCAGTTGGGCCCAACCCAACAATATAAGTGCTTTAATGAACCCACTTCAGAACAAAAACACTTAAAACAAACACCCACACAGCTGAAAGGAAAGGGAAGAAGAAAACCTCCATTGACACTATTCATTCCTAACTTCTCAAGCTCTATCTTGAAGCTATAGAGCTCCGATCGCCACACCGTTATGGCTACGGTTCCTTATGAGAGCTCTACAAATCCACTCAAGGAACAGTAAAAAAGCTCGAATCTTTCTCAGTTATTCTCTTCAAAAATTTCGAGTTTAGGCTTTAATTAAGTGAGAGTTTTATGATTTTGGGTGTTTAGTTCACTCTAACTCTTTCTAGCCTTAGATTTTGGCTACCAAAACTATTGACAAGGTAAAAGGCACTAAACTCTTGTGAAATTTTATTTATGATGAGCCCTAGGTTGATTTGTGATGATTTATGTAAATATAGCTTGATTATTGTGAGTTTGGAGCTTGTTGGTGCTTATTGGAGTTACAGTGGTAGTTTGATTGTTGTTGGATGCCTAGCTTGTGCTCAAATTTGGGTTAAGAACATATTGGAAATTGGCCAAAGTATGGTTTTGGTTTACTCTATGTAGTATATAATATTCATGGACACTTAGGCTAGTGACCTATAGGATAGGTTTGAATTAAAATGGTTGATGAGTTATTGAATATTGATATATGATTATTTATTATGGATGATGATACGATGATCATGATTAATTATGTGAATTGAAAAGTGAATAATGATAATATGTGTGATGTTGGGATTGATGAAATGGTAATGTGGTTGGAAAATGCAAAAGAGGATTGATTAAAATGTGATATAAGTGATATTGAGGTTGAGAATAATATGTGAAGAAAAGTATGGTAAGTTTGGTGTAATATGACACAAAGGGTAAAATCTGAGAAAAAATTGAGTTTAAAATGGGTTGGTATGGTTTGGTTGTATTTTACAAGAAATTGGGGATTTTGGCAAAAGTTCGTTTTGGGTGAATTTGTCTGATCATAACTCATGGCTCAGTTTTCAAAATTAATTGAAATTTATTTGGAATTAAAGCTTATTGAAAACCCTTCGAATCGATATAAAGTTTGTAAAATTTGGAATTTTCTAGATGATGTTATAATCAATCAAATTTGGTGTTAAAATCTGAAATTCTGCAAAGTTGCAGAATTTTATGATTTCTGGTATGCGCACACACACAGCCATGTGCGCACGCACATCCCTACGAAAATTTTAACCTGTGCGCACGCACAGACCTGTGCGTACACACGCAGAGGCAGGCAATCTGTTCACAGCGCTAGCACAGCTTGTGCGCGCACATACCCAATGAGGAATTGCAACCTATGCATACGCACAACCCTGTGCGCACGCACACGTTGGGAAGGTCAGTGTTCCGGAGGTTACCTAAAACTGAAGGTCGATCTCAGATGAGATCTGCCGTGGTGGTCGGATCGGTCGCGTCCGACTTATTGGGCCTGGTGATTGCTGATCCTTGTTCACCGGAGTGGTGGTACTGGCAAGAGACTCCGATGCTTAAGTTAGCATGGACTTTTAGCAGGTATTTGTGTAGAATCAGAGTATGAGTTATAACAGAGTGCTCCAGTATATTTATAGTAGTGGGGAGTGACCTTTCTAGATAAGATAAGTTAGTCATCTTATATTATCTTTTAGTTAAGTCATCTTATCTTTTAGGCCAACCGCCTTTGGAGTGGGTTGTGTCCCTCTGTTTGGACCTACTTGGGCCTTTATAGCATTTTGGCCAAGCTCTTTGTGTAGAGGTCAGTGTTGACCAACCATTATAAGAGGTCGGTTGTTTCTGTCTTCGTTCAGGTCGGCTTGCCTAGCTAGACCCATGGTATGAACAATCAGTCTATTGAGGGCACTGGCATAGGTTGTCCGAGCGAACAGACATTGTAAATTTTGGTACATGTGTGTACGCACACCTCTATACGTACGCACATATTTTAAAACTTCTCTAGGGCGTGCGCACGCACACTTTTGTGCGTACGCACATGTCCTGTTTCTCAAATTTAACTTTGCTTTTAACTTTTTCGCCTTTCCAACAAGATTGTAAGTTTCTATAACACATTTTAAGACTCTTGGACATAGTTTTGGGCATTTAAAACATGGGAAAGAATTTAAGAGTTTTAATTTGATATTGTTTTGATAAATTAGAAAATGGAGGCCTAGGTTTCTGGTGTACTGAGGATGGGTTTGATGGTGTGGGAAGAATGACTAGGATGTGAAATGAGAAATGATGAAGTGTTGAGTTTGGAACTAAAATGTGAATGGATAGTGGTTTAAATCAGTCGAGGACTCTGAATGAGATGA